>NC_068985.1:88553964-88561158 GCF_001194135.2 Octopus bimaculoides
AGTCCAAATATTAGGGGATAGAGCTTTTGTAGTTCTTCCTACGTGGAAATATATCGCCTCTTTTGTTATGCATATGCATACATATATATATATAAATGTGTGTGTGTGTGTGTGTGTGCGTGCGTGCGAGAGTGTGCGTGTGTGTCCGTGTGGTTTCAAAGGTACTGTGCAAATATAACTGTGCCACTTTCTATATGATTCCCTTCAGATAACTGCCCCACATCATGTAGAACTTCAGTATAAAACATGCTGTTTTTTTTCTCTTTTTTCTTCTTACTGGAAATATTTCTACCTTCACACGAATGAGGTAACGATGTCCGATTATGCAAAGTATGGTGATATTTACTTTACAGAAGAAAGACTTTTAATGCTATTTCGTTATTACGTATTTCTGTACTATTTCTCACCTTTACATCATTCAAAATATAAAACTGCTTCTTTTGACATTTCCCTGTGTTGTTAGCGTCTACAGCAGAGTGTTATGTCGGCGGAGATCTATCCTGTATAGATTTCGTTCAGTTTCATGAATATGAATTTATTTTGATGTTTGAAGTGTGAACGTTTTATACATTTCTGGATTAGTAATTTATAGTTTGCGCTATCTTTCATTTTCCATATTGCTATAGACCATCTTCGGTTACCATTGTTTAAGAAGAATCATATTGCATTATTTCCTACTTAAAGTTTCTCCTCCTACTACTTTCTTTTGAATTTCAACATATGTATAAATGAGGTCTGCATACCTTTTGTTATATATTCAGTGCATGTTCTGCGCATATTTCACTTTGAATATGTCACTGGATACGCCATTACATATTCCAACATTTCTTCTATAAAACAATATAACTTGATATGTTTCTCAATTTTGTGGAGGGACAGAAACCAAAACGATGAAAGTAGATTATACCACGCTACGTACAACAAAATTTATGATGTTTTGAAAACAAATCCTTACTCCGAATATACGACTAAAAATTGATCAACATCTATACAGACACCAACAATATGAAAACATCAATTGTAACAGAACAATAAGCACAACCTATGTTCGACACTGTAAAATATAAAAATAAATCCTAAAAGGTAACCTGAACGAAGTAAATCGCTCATACACTCACACAGAGCTATAGCTGTTACAAATAATTAAAGACTGACATTAATAAATACATGATGGGAACCACTAAAAGTACAATTTTAAAAATAATGTACAATATACTGTGTCCATAACGATTCTTTACAAAATTCCTTTCCATTATCTAAACAAGTCACATATCAACATGCAACTCGTACGGTAATTGCAACATTGCACGCCACCTGTTAATATAAACCTGCCTATTTTTACTAATATGTTATTCCCTTCGAAAGCATCTTACTAATTTCCGCAAAATAAAAGAAAAAATACAAGTAAAGAAAAATAAAGCAAAAACGACGCGGGTGAAATCTTGCGGAAAATGTCGGAATCACAATGTATAATGTAACAAGGTATATTTAAGTAATCCATTCCGCTAGAAACAAATGTTCCGCTATTACTTTTCATATGATACCACTTCCATGGCACATTGCGTTGCTGAAATAACAGCGATATTTCCCTCAAATAACATTTAAAATACGATGTTGTATTTTTAAACGAAATATACCTAGTAACCGTGCTAAGAATGATTATATTCAATGTTTCGCTGACTTACGGCAAATAAATCAACCGTTGCAACGACATAAAACTGTTCTGCTTTGAGGGTGGAACGAGAAGAGACTTAGAACCCAATAGATACTATCGTAATATATACTTTACATAGGGCTATTGTTGATTTCAAATTTTGGCACACAGCCAGCAATTTTGAAGGGGTCCTCGTCGATTAAATTAGCCTCAGTTCTCAACTTGTATTTATTTTGTCGATCCCGAAATGATTAAATGGATAGTTCACCGCAGCAGAATTTGGGGGCAGAACGTGAAGGCGGTTCAAATGCCGCTAAGCATTTTATCCCGCGAGGAAACAATTGTGCCAGATCAATACTTTTATGTAGAAAATGAAGGCAACGAAGAGTTAGAATTGTCGAAGCATCTGGCAATGCACTTGGAGGAATTCTTTCAAGTTGTTTATATTTCGAGTTCAAATTCTGCGATAAAGTAATTACGAGTTACGCAGTGGGGTCTCGTAATCTACTTTTCCTCTCTTTCCTCAAATTGCTTGTATTCTGCGAAAATGAGAAATAATTATTGAAGAAAGAAAAAATCAGATATACAAACAAAGATGTTTTAAAAACGTTTCCTACATCAGTGTAGGCCATCTAGCTTCCACTCACACTGACAGTTTCGAAAACATGAATATCGTATTTAAACAGGAAAATATCTGCATCCAAAAGTTCACACACCCCATATTCCAAACCCACCCCCTGGGGTGTATTCAGGGTTCATTACACTACATTACAAGCATTAATTATCATTTGAAACAGACATATACTTCAAATGTGGAGGCGAAATGGCCCAGTGGTTAGGGCAGCGGACTCACGTTCGTAGGATCGCAGTTTCTATTCGAAGACCGGGTGTTGAGAGCGTTTACTGAGAGAAAACACCTAAAGCTCCACGAGGCTCCAGCAGGGGGTGGCGGCGAACCCTACTATAATATTTCACCACAACTTTCTCTCACTCTTTCTCCCTATTTCTGCTGTACCTGTATTTCAAAGGGCCAGGTTTGTCGTAGTATGTGTCACGCTGGATCTCCCCGAGAACTATGCTAAGGGTATGTCTCTCTGTGGAGCGCTCGGCCACTTGCACGCTAATTTCATGAGCACGCTGCTCCGTTGATTGGATCAGCTGTAACCCTTGTCGTCGTAACCGACTGAGTGCCACGTTACTTCAAATATCAAGTAACAAACGCACACGTACGCAGACACACGCACCAAGTAACTAACCCGCACAAGCACGTCTATTTAACTCACTATTTAAATACAAATAATATGTAACATAAGAGAGATATTTGCAACAGTATATGAGTGATTTGTTTTCTTCTTTGTCACAGAATTTGGCAACCTAACTGCTTACAATGTATCCATCTCATGTACAAAACAGAAGACTAAAGTGAAAATAAAACCAATGAAAAGCAAAAATCGAACACTAATTATTTAGCTTTTTTACAGTCATGTTTTGATTGCAAAAATATAAAATAACATTGATATTATTCAGGTAATGTCCTGCAGCGAGCTAAACAGAATCATATTAAACCTACGCACTTCAGTGGGAGAAGCTTAATGAAACACAAATCTAAAGAAAAAGAATCCAAACAATATGATATTATCATTATAACTTTTGAGAAAAAAATATTATTCAATGAATAACTTAAAAAAAAAAGGCGGGGGTTAAATGACATGAGGATGTGTATTCAGATATAACAAGCAGATGGTAGGTAAAAATTTGATGAGATGTAGAAAAAAAAAACAACATAACTTTTCAAAAAATATTGTTCAATGCACAGAAGTAAGAAACGGTGGGGCGTAATGTATACCATGTTGGTGTATTTTCTTTTCTGGCGAGTGGAACGTGGGATAAGATATACGTATATTAAATCTACAAAGAAATGGATATACGAAACGTAAACAAAGTTTGTAGGAGGATATTCACTTACAAGTGCACAAACATAAACACACACACACACACACACACACACACACGCACACACACCCAAACAAACACACACGCGCACATATACATATATTTTAATGATTAAATGTCCAGAACAGGCCATATGCCAACAATCCCAGGTTTCTGGGATTCATTGGCTTATGGATCCCCTACCTGGTCTGTCGCAGGATAATTCATTTTTCACAGCTGACAACAGTGGAAGAAAGGGAAATGAAGCATGTTGCTCAAGAACCCAATGTTTTCCTCGTTCCAAAATTGGAAACCATAATCTTACGATCAGGAGAACAACAAAAAGCCCAATAAAACAATATGTATGTATATGTGCAGGTATGTATATATGTATGTGTGTGTCGGTGTCCTACCTTTACATTTTTACCATTCATTTTCAGCCATGCTGGTTGTTTAGTGCCATTACAATCATTATTGTTGTCGTCGTTTTTGTTGTTCTTGGTCATGTCATTAGGCTAGTTCACGCTAGTGAGATATGGTAACTATTCTCAAATTTCAGGGATCGATTTTAGGATTATTGCAGAATAAAGACAATGCGCAAAATCCGCTTTAATTACTCTTATTCTGAAATTTCTCTTCAGTTACTTTTTTGGGAAATTTTATAGTTGCAAATGAAATAATTGTATTCCGAAATTGTGACATATTCCAGAAGATTCGGCTGTTTGAGACAGTTGTGAACAGTTTACGGACCCGGGTTCATGTCTAGAACAAGGTGCCTATTTTCGATTTATGAAGACATGTCTATCAATCCTACCTAATTGATTATTTTCTCTCTCAGAAAATACTTGTAATATGTAAAATATATTTTAAAAATATTTTGTTGCCTAGAATATGATGCATATGAATTTGGTGACGGTGTGCATCTGGTGCAACATGATGCTTCGGCGTGTATGAATATGCATGTTTGTATTTATTATTTATATGTAGGGATTATCATTTATTGTTTGGCGACAAGGAAACCCGATAGAAAATGAGATAGAGCGTAAAGTGATTCTAATATGCTTTTGCCGTCGCTACCTCCCCTTTCACCGTATAAATTTCACGCTTTTTAGAGCATTATGTGTTTTAAGTATTTTTTGTTGCAATATAATATCTTTAAATGCCTTAAATGTAGCCAGGGTACCACACCACTGTGGGTACCCACTACATCCACAGCAATATACGTTGCTTTCTTCCAACAAAATCGTAACATATCCGACCATGTACTGCTGTGCATTGCTGTGGTATTTGTCAAAGGTTTCCCCGACGTAGGAATATATATGTGTATGTGTGTGCGTATGTGTATATATATAGCATGCCTGTATAAACACACACACTTTTACACGCGCGCGCAGAGATGAATACATGTATCTATATATATTAGCATTGTCATGATTATGCTTTTGGGATATAAAGCTTATAAATATATTCACACATGTATTTCTTTTATCCAGAGGCAGCAAAATTGATGTTTTTGAAACACACTCACTGATATAATCTTGACGATGACATGAAAGCACGAGATATATAGTTTGGAAGATAATCTCTCTGGGAATACATTCTCCACATTAAAGTGCCCAACAAATTCGGATTTAAAATTCAAATCATGGAATTGGAATAATATTATTGTACATAATCCACAAATATATCTACAATAATATTTCCTTGCAATATCTACTGCGATTTTCAATAGATATGAGTAAGCCTACGGCAACACTGTAAAATATATATAATGCAAACGGAACAACCTGAAAATCAATCACTGTATATGTATGAATATAAAACATAATTACTTGCGCATTTGACATGGATTTCTGGGAACACAAACATACCATTATCCAATTCATCTGCAGCCTCTCATAGTGAATTCGTCAGTTATATATATATATATATATATATATATTATATATATATATATATATATAAAGAGACAGAGAGGTAAATGAGATGGAGGAATTTCGATTATCCCCACGTGGTGTGATGTAATATATGTAAGAAGTTAATGTAGGAAAAAACACACGTTTTACATAGACTTAAAATATTTTTTTATATATTTTATATTGTGTTCGTCGACCGGTTTCACTTTCGCTAATCATGACGTTGGAGGGTTAAAGGCAAGAAAGAAGAAACGTATTTTCCACACGGAGTTTATGAATGAATAATTCAACAAGTAGAAAAATCTAAAAGGAGGTAATTGGCGACAGACGAGATAATTTCTTATCTTTCAGTGGAGGATGGGTGTAATTATACTCAAAAATTCAAAAACTAGTGTAGTGGGAGAAATATGTAAAGTGATGGTTATGTAATCGCGAATTAAAATGTATAGAGAGATAAAAGTTGGTTATGCGTGCATATTTAGAAGTGTTCTGCACTTTTAATGAATAACATTTATTTATTTAAATGTTCTGGTATAGAAATTGCATCTTTGCATTAGTAGAATGGGAACCCTGTGAAATTCGGTTTGCTACTACCTGCACATCTTCCCATGTGCTTACAAGAGTGTTTCTCCGTCGCAATGTCATACTCGGGAGTCATATATCGCTATGTCCACAACCTGAACAGGTTATTATGTAAATTAGATTTTCAGAGGCGCAAATGGAGTTAGTTTTAATTGTGAACCTTTCTCTTGTTTGAAAAGGAAATCTAAGGCATGAAATATCTTGGGGCATGTTCCACAGTTTGGATGTCCACATTTTTTAACTGTTGGTTTCGTAGTTGTAAAGCATTTGTTACAAGTCTCTTTAGCAATTTGTGTTGCTTTTTGCATTTGATGAATTTACGTGTTTTCATTGTGGTGTTCATTGTGGGGTCTCTCCTTAGTAAAGTAATGTTTTGCACAATACTGTAGTGTACCTCATTGTTTCTAGTGTTGTGAGTTGAAATATACAGTAGTGATGAGTTATGGTATTATGTTTTGTTGTCCTTGAAGCCTTCATGTCTAATTGCTCGCAAGGCTTAATTCCATCGTGTATAAGTGAAGATACATATTGTATTTCAGTTAGTGTTGTTCTAAGGTCTTGAAGACGAAGGTCCCGGATAATTCTATCACACACCAATGTGCAAATTGGTTTTACCAAATTAATGGGGATGTTTATTTTGATGTATTTTGAGTGGCTAAAAAGGAGATAATGTTTCGAATCCTTTGCTTTATGATACATGTCATTTATAATTTGGTTGCTAACTTTTTTTTATTATAATATCCTAAAATGGGAGGTGTTTTTTGCTATATTCCATTGCGAATTGAATGTCACGGTATATATTATTTAGTGTTGATTTGAATTCCAAAACTTTATCATTGAACTCCTTCCAAATTTTAAAAGAGTCATCCAGGTATCTTTTCCAGTTTTCTCTTATCACGTTTAGCGAAGGCGAAACTGGTCGACAAACAATATTAAATATATTAAAACTATGTAAAGTGTGTGCATTGTCCTTCTTTAGCGTCTATATTCCGCATATAAGCAAAGAAAAGTTTTTCTATACCATTATTTATAATTATATATATATACATACATGCATGCATATATACACACGTATATATGTATACATACATACGCTGATGTATATATATA
>NC_068985.1:88561323-88564562 GCF_001194135.2 Octopus bimaculoides
TATATATACATCAGCGTATGTATATATGCCCCACCCACCGGACATCGCCCCACCTGATTATCATTTATTCCGCGGTTTTCAAAATGATGTGGTCAGCAAAATATGAATTCAGACGGGGTCAGAACAGTACTGGGGGAATATGTTTCGTCACGGATACGTGTATTTTAGGGTTGGGGCCCCGCGAATCTACCAGATAAATAGAAGAGCACTGTAGAAAATGAGGGAGAATATATTTTGGATTAAAAAAAACACTTTCCTATTCTTAATTTTGACAAATATATAAACAGCATTATTTATGGATGACCTAATTACATTCTGACATGTGCATCGCATAATGAATTATCATGGTGGCTACGGATATCTTTTAAAATAAAATAACTTATTGATAAAAAAAGCTGCATGAAGGGCAGCTTACGAATTCTTTTAGCATAGTATTAAATACACTCTGACTTACTTGGGGGTGCTCTTTTCCGATCCAAATCCAGTGGGCATATTTCTAAACATGATGGTAAACATGTTTCAACATGCAAACTCCGTTACCGAGCCATTATTATCCGTTGGTTACAATTAAAAGATACTCTTCTCTTCGTAGAATCAAGTAGATTTAACGTTTCTTATTATATTAGTATGAAAAACAGAAATTATATTGAATTCGTTAAATATATTAATTATTCAGAAGATTATAAAAAAATAAGCCGAAATCTACAGTGTGTCAAAAGAAAACGTTCCGAAACAAAACAAGAAAACAAAAGCTTTGATATTCGATTTGCTTCTGCTTGGAAAAGAACACCTACAACACATATCAAAGTACACATTATATTAGTTGATGTTGCCCTCTGATATTATAGTTTGTGGAACGCCATTCGTATATATAATATTTTTGAAGAACATTGTATGTTTCGTATATTAAAATCTTTGAAATTTTGGCTAACGTTTTATATAATATAATATTTATGATTTATGATTTTATTTTAAATTATAGCAATAGTATTGCCAATATTTATTGCTCCAGTTTTCCTTTCAAGATTTCTATTTAATTTCGCAGACTATATAAATCAATCCATCCGCAAGGCAGTACAGAAAAATCACTCTTTCATCTTTCAACATAAAATTGATTCAAAACAACCCCTTTTTGTCCGATCAGTTTGAATGCAGAAGATAGCAATGGAGTAATTGATCTCTGATTGTTTTTGTTCACTGCAGAGAAGAAAAAAAAAGCTCTAGATAATGATACAAATCGCTTCTTCCTGATACAAGTCAAGGACATATTTTTCAAAGTAGAAAATATAAAGTGAAGTAACACGATGAATAATTTTGATCCTGAAGGTGCTGCAACATGTAATTTCAACAACATCAAACACATTACTGTGAAAAGATACATTAGTTTGGCACATAAATTCGTATAACGTTAGAGATATAAGTCCCTTTCAGTAAATAAAAGAACATGCTTGACGGGTTTGAAATTTTCACCTTTCTAATAAATTGTTCACCTTTTGAGTCAACGATTTCGGTTTCTCATTAAGCTGTTGCTCGTCTGTACAAGCGTTGGACAAGTATGCAAATTAATACGACAGGATGAGGTGTTATTACAGATGCAGAGGAAACAAATGACAAAGCGATTTTCCGTAGCTGAGGACATAACTGACGAATTGTAATATATGTGAAGCTTAACATATAATGCATCCCGCTATATTGCCTCATTATTCCGTGTAGAGTACTGAAAATTTAAGTTAGCTCTAAAAGTAAAACAGCAATGCACATAACTAATTCTGTTCTCCTAAACCTATTTACAGTGTTTGATTTAATTGTATCTCTTTGAATATGTTTCACGTTTTGGTGATTGTGCGGCACAGGGACAAATATTTCTTATGTATGGTAGCCGGACGTTTATTCAAGGAAATTGCACTTTTAATCATATTAAATTCCATCCTTGCTCAAAAGAATTAGATGGTTGCTACGATCTATTCTTTCCACGATTTCTTGATGACACCCAGGAATAATATACTCACTCATGAAATGAATATTGTACTCCACAAACATATATATTAAGAAGTACATATGTAATAGGATATAGGTTTAAATCCATTACTGTGTAGCAACTGAGAACAAGTCGCATAATTTGTATGGCATTTCTACAAAATTTGCCAAGAATAAATTGAGGAATATGAGCTAACACATGATGCGTTAAAGAACATAAATGATTTTAAGTAATAATTTTTGGATATTATACTGTATATCTTTGAAATCTATCTGGAAACAGATCCGTGATATTTGAAGGATTTTTTGTAACCAGGATAATTAAGTTTACTTTGATTGTAATGTATGAATGTTGTTAGAAATTCCGTTAAGATTTCGATACAGATACTTAAACATAATGGATTTTAGGTGGACGATTCTAAGATTTTGCAGCACCGAAATTGCATTGAGTGTGCATGAAATCTCGAAAGACTGAAAGAGAAAAGGCATTCAGCTATATAAACTATTTTTACTATGGTTTTTCACTTGTTACGGTCATATTTTTCAATATTGTTTACATTATAATTCACAGCGTAAAGAGCTGTTCTTTTCATAAACTTATTTTTTACATTGAGGTTCACTCAATCTGTGTCTCCATAAACATTGGACTGCCTTTCAGTCTGCTTTTCTCACTCATCCAATTTCTCAATCGGATACTCCTTGTTTGTAACATTCATTTTCGTTACTGCAAATTTTGTACTAACTACTTATGCAGTACTGTGATAGTACCTGGTAGTATTTGAGTGAGTATACATACGTATGTGTGTGTGTGTGTGTGTATATATATATATATATATATATATATATATATATATATATATATATATATGGGAGAATATACAAATAATAACAACAGACGAGGACAGGTGGTGTAAATAACAAAAGTATATATTAGTATGATATATATATATATATGTATATACACAAAATGCAACCATACTTTTTCCTCCGTCTTCCTTCTCTATTGGGCTTTTCTCCGTTTGTGAAGACGAGATTTGATCGAAACGTAAAACTATCTTTCTTTCTCTTCCTCAGCGAATGCTAATATTTCACATGCAGCACGTTCTCGAGTTGTTGTTTTACATGTTTGTTCTTCGTTTATTGCCACTTACTATATACATACATACATACATACATACATACATACATACATACATACATACATACACACACATACATGCATGCATACATATATACATACATACACACATACATATGCATAT
>NC_068985.1:88565332-88568371 GCF_001194135.2 Octopus bimaculoides
ACACACACACACACACACACACACACACACACACACACACACACACACACACACACACATATATATATATATATATATATATACATACATACATAAACACGACAAACACTTTACATGTACGTATATGAAATTTGTCTACTCCTCAACCTGAAAGATGTATTTAAATTTAAAAGCAATCTATATAATAGAAGGGAGAATTTAATTGGACGCAATATTTTACTACATTGTTGGACATATGCAAGACAACTCGTTTCTAATGGAGAAAGTATTGTGCATTCGAGCATGGAGAAATGCTGGTGCCATAAATTCTCCAAAGTAATTTATCTCCTACAGCTTGTCAATTCAAAGTCGGTAGTTATTGATTTATGAGGGTAGTTCCGACCGTCTTCCATATGTGTATCGGTACCCACACGTCTGTGGATTTGTAGCGACCACTTCGATCTAAGAAATTGTATGCCTAAAACTATGTTTGTCTACAATATATTATAGAAACAGACAAGTAAATGTATATATGTATATATATATATACACACACACACAAACATGCACATCACATACACATATGTATTTGCGTGTATGTGAATGTAAGTGTATATATATATATATATATATATATATATATACACACAAACAGATATGTATTTGTGTGTGTTTAAATGAACGTAAATATACACACACAAACACATTGATATATTTTGACTCACAATTTCGTTCCGCAACAGTTGAATGTTTGAAAAAAGCTAGATAGTCTTCGATTACAGTTTGTTTTCCACCATTCCATATTCTCTTGTACTCAATGAGAAATCTTACTTTTGCTTGGTTTTATTCACTTGGTGATAAATTCTTACGATATTAGTATAATCTTCCTAGAGATTTTTAAAATCCCATCTTCAATAAACAGCTCCGAAAATCTATGAATTTACTATTTAGATTGAAATGCATATGAGTGCTAAATTAATTGTGCAACGTACGTTTATCAGCTTTCATTTATTATTTTTATATTTTCACTAAATTCATAGTATGTTATTATTTCGTACTGATGTTCCATATTGACGTCTTGAAGTATTCTGAGAAATCAAACTTAGATGTGTCTGAATCTGAGAATTTTTGTTTTGTTTTTTTTAATATCTGTCTGTACGGCAAAGAATAATTTTACGCCATGTGAAAATGCAAATCTTGAGATTTCGCATAAATGATGTCATCTGGTATCGATAATTAAAGGTACGCACATATCTCGCTATGCTCATCCAAAATTCAGGCTTAATAGCTCCAAAAATATCAACTAATCATTTCTTAATCAATATGGTATTTAAAAAAAAAAACGAACAAAACACAACGCGGCAGTACAGGAAACACAGTATACGCCGCCTACATCCACCAAGACATAATATTCAAATGCGAATGTAGCAATTGAAAAAGTGTGTTTTAACTGTGGCACAAAACTGCCCGATCAGCGGTCATGTCTACTAATATAAATAAGCAATTGATATGTACCTGAGCTCGAGGCTACTGTAGATAATTAATCAAGACTGGCCATAGTTCTCATCAACCGAAGCACATACATTATTTACATACCTGTTGGAGATCAGCAGCAGAAGAGAGATCTTTCTTCATTTGTTTAAGCAATTTGCATAGCAATTTCTGAAATACGTAAATATGTAGACATAAATTGTGTAGAGATATACTCGTCCACGTATGCGAGACATAGAGACCAAAAGAAAGATGTCACGGGCAAGTGTCAATCTACGTCTCTGAAAATAGGAAACCCTTAACCTTGAGGCCGTACTCAAACACGTTCTGTGAGACACATTTGTTATATATAAAAAAAAGTCTGATGCAGAAAAATGTAGAATGCCTTAAACTGATGAAATAAATATTTGTAAAACTACATCAATGCATTAATGTATTCAATTAAATATAAACCTTAAAGAAAACAAGATGTCTGCACTATTAGAAATAAATCATGCGCTAAGAATATCCCATGAAACAGACGAGGAGAAAGCGAAATCAGGGCACGAGTAGATATGAAAGCTTGTGATTTCGGTACTCTTAATATATTCTACCGTATTTTGTTTTAGTCATATTTATCTCTTCATTAAGGAAACTATTATATCAATGTATTTGCACCCATACCGCATCCATGTAACCATTTTTCAAATACAGTTTTTCAATGCAATTCAACTGCTGTGTTTCCAATTAAACTACAACTTGGACATTGCTTTAACATTTAAAATAACTTGCATTTTGTGTGTGTAGTCTAGTAAATTTCAAAGTTAGGATTATAATAACGTTATTGATTCCACAACAACGTCACACTATAAACTTATTCTTCACTCAATTTTTGATAACACTCTCAGGTCTTTGTTACGTCCTCTAAACCTGTTTGATTTTCATAGTGCCTTTGCTGCATGTATCATAGTTTAAGTGCGTTGATGTTTCACGTTCATATATCGTCGTGTATAACATTTAATGACATAAAAAACATATTTGAAGAAATAGAATCACCAATTCCATTTGAATAAATCCTAATACACTTCATATATTATTTCAAAATATCGTGACATTTATCAAGCAAAAAGTATATTGCCACTTATTTTCGTACAATATTTATTCATATAAAAGCAATTATTAAAGAACAAAAAAAAAGATAGATATAAGGTATATATCTTAATCCTTCAATGTCACTACACAAGAGAATATACGAATCAACTGAGTTCAATAAGTTCTTTAAACGAAAATATCCGTCTGAAATGACATTGGTGTGTGATGAAACAAACCTTGCAAAGAATGGTTCATTCTCTCTGCATCTCTTTCAAATATTCCTCTCATTCCTTTATCGCCCCCATCTTTCTCTCTCTCCCTCATTTTATCAGCTCCTCAGTCTCTGCCGCTCCCTCGCTTTCTCTCTCAATCACTGTGTCAATTTCTCATTGATTTTACTCTTCACCTCATTCTTAGTATTGATCTTTAATGCCACGCATATATATAGTTTAAATTTAATCCATACGCAGCCATACATATGTATGTATGTGTATATAT
>NC_068985.1:88568620-88570814 GCF_001194135.2 Octopus bimaculoides
ATATATATATATATATATAAACATATATGATTAAATACATAGACAGCTAGATAGATACAAAGATATATGTTATCTCAAGTGAACCATTTACATGGGTATATTGATGTAATTGCTAAGGAAATCATTGAGGCATGAAGCAGAATATAATTTACAGTATTTCTTGTTTAATATTGTTCGTATAAAATGCCTTATTCAGGCGAAAATGCTATATACATATACACACACACACACACACATTATATATATAAATATATATGTGTGTGTGTGTGTGTGTGTGTGTGTGTGTGTGCGTGTGTGTATTTATGAAATATGCATGCATGTATAGGCATACATACGCATCCTTACGCACACAGACAATGACACACACACACACATCGAACACAGGCACACGTATACACGCATGTTATTGAGTGAGCCACTCATCTAAGTCTTTCACTATGTAATTTTGTAATGTTATATATAAAAACGAAACACACATATTATTCATGTTCATATATTTTTAATATTCAGTCTTAAACAATTATATCTATAAATTCTCTGCTGATTATTGTTATTGTTTTCTCGTAGGCTTTCTTGTAATTTGATTTACTATGACCTTTGTATGTCTATTCCGTAACAATGCCTTTCCCCATAAAGTTGTACACACATTATTTCATTAACCTTCTATAAACGTTATTCAATCTATCATTGCCTTAAATCACCATGGGGGAGTAGCTTTTTAAATAAGAAATGTCTGAATTTATTCGATTTCCTTCTTCGCTAGTGGAAGTTTTTTTTAAATCCCAGCTTGTAAAAATTTCGGAGTTAAGCACTAGCCTTAGGATTTC
The DNA here is from genome assembly GCF_001194135.2 of Octopus bimaculoides. Classification (NCBI taxonomy): domain Eukaryota; kingdom Metazoa; phylum Mollusca; class Cephalopoda; order Octopoda; family Octopodidae; genus Octopus; species Octopus bimaculoides. Next base: position 88,569,448 of record NC_068985.1, read on the forward strand.
AGAAGTTATTTTAACATTAGATTGAAATTTTTTTTACAATTTCTGCATTTTAAATATATGTTGTTTTTAAAATCACTTAACTTACTTTTTTCCAATTAACTTCCTCTTTAATTAAACCATGATCAATGGCAAGTAAGGAAAAAAAAGACCCATAAAAACAAACAGAGAATTACTTGAAAAAAAATATCAATCACAACATTGTGAAATAGTGAACTGCCTGAAGAATGGGAATTAAAGCTTCTCAGTCGTAGTATAAGAAGAGCATAACAGCAATGTGAAAGCTTTTATTGAATGATGTGCTGACATGTACAATCTAACTATGACGAAATTAAATTAATTCCATGCCTTGAAGGACAATAACAGATCCATTTCGAGACTTGATAGCATTAATAAAATTACAGTATTATTTTTTTGAGCTGATATTAATGGCTATCTAATGCAATGAGTCAATGGCATTAATGTTCTTTTGCTTGTGGCAGATTATGGATTAATGCTCATTCTCCGTTTGCTTACAGTCCTCATATTATAATTATTCAACTAGAACAACACAATTCTAAAACAGAAGAATCTGCGATAATATATTATTATTGACATAAAAATAAAACCTACACAAAGTCAAAGGAAAAGACAATATTCCATTGAAAGAAATTAACAGTATTCCACGTGATGTTGTTGTACAACAATACGCATTGGAATATAGATGATAGTTTATTGTGCAAGGTAAAACACTAAAAAAATGAGAAATTGTTATATAATAGCTAGTAGTTGGTTGAAAACAATGAAATTCCACAAATTTGCAGCAAATCTTAGATTAAGTGTGAGCAGGAAAAAGAATTGTAACATTTCCATTGCAATGACACTTCAGTTGGCAGACCGATTTCAGAATGGTACTTTTCTCAATTATTTCAACGTATTAAACTGCGTGAAATGGAACTAATCTCTAGATATTGCTAAACCTACAGATAATATTTAAACATTTCATCGAAGAAAGAAATTTAGTACAAATAACCACATGGCTGCAGTTTTGTATAACAATATAAATTATTAAACCTTTTATGGAGAAACATATTGAAAGGCTATGACAAAACTTTAGATTTCGCCATGAAAATTGATGTATGAAGAAATACGAAATATGTACAAATTTGGATCCAAAGAGAAAAGTTATGAATAGACATCTCAGCAAAATGGACTTCTAATGAAATCAGTTATGCTCAATGATACTTTTATCGTCATGCTGGCCAACACTTCGGAAAGGAATGAGAGTGTCTCGCGCAATTCAGCGATGGATATGCTGCCTTTTGTTATGTTATGCATTCATACATACATACACACACACACACACATATATATATATATATATATATATA
>NC_068985.1:88570833-88571308 GCF_001194135.2 Octopus bimaculoides
ATATATAAGAGAGAGAGAGAGGTCTGGTAATATGTAAATTTTTCAATTTTGTGTAAGAACATTCTAATATCATTTAGAAGGCTTGCTTCTTCCTTTGTAATATTGTTCCTTTGCTATACTGAGCCAAATCGGTGCTAAAGAAAGATATATGGTTGTTTAACTCAGTTGAGAACTGAGCTTATTTCTTTGTTGCTTCTAATTAACATATGTTACATTTAAACAGCAAATAGACTATTATAATGAATACCGACAAACCACAACACTATGATTTCACTTGATGGATTGGCTCAGTAAATCAAAACCCATATTTGTTTTGATCTTTAATTATTTGGCTAGTACGCAAGAAAATGAAAGTCACCTTCGTTAGGATTTATGATTAAAAGATTACAGGCCATCAAAACCAGAAAGTTATAAAGTTTCCAAGCAACACGTGAGCAGTTAAAAAATGTGCCTGTATATATATATATATATATAT
>NC_068985.1:88572240-88575806 GCF_001194135.2 Octopus bimaculoides
TATATATATATACACATATACATATATATACACATATATATATACATATGCATATATATATATACATATACATATATATATATACATATACATATATATATATATATATATATATATTTGAGTGTGTGTGTTCGCGTGTGTGTGTCAGCGAAGAGTGTAATTGATATAATGCAAATTACGAAAGCAATTGCTCATAACGAAAACAACAAATTAGGACAATAAGAACAGCAGCAACTGCTTCTAGTTTAGACGTAATGTCAGCAATCTGGAGGACTACGTTACGTTGTTCCCACAAATATATTGATAAAATTAATAAAGATGACATCAACGGGATGTGAACACAGAACGTAAAATGTTCTGCGAAAAGCGAACAGCCGTGTGAAGAACTCATGCATGTTTTCCCAGAAGAGCAGTCAAAAAACTATAATAATCTGAAGTCAAATATTCTGAACTTATTTTTTCTCGCACGTGGAATTCCTATCTGGAATGTGTTTATATTCTTCTGATATCCTTTGACAGCTCCGTCTTTCTGATATTTAAATATTGTAAATGTTCTAATTCACATTTATACAAACTCACTTTTGCTAAAGTATGTATGTATATGAGTATATAAATGTGTTTGAGTGTGTTTGCGTGTGTATCTGTTAAAAATTAATTTTATTGTTTGAACAACTAAAATATCTTTCCCTTTTGGCTGGTTATGTATTGTATGAAAGAGTATGTTATTCGCAATTCAAATATTATTTCCTATTCTCATTCGAATGGGATAATAATTAATGCATGAAATTAGATTTCAATCTCGCATTTTATAATGTCTTACATTCAAAAATATATTCTCCTCGAATTTTTCCCTATCAATTATCCGCGAGCTGGGCAAAATGCTTAGCGGCATTTCGTTCTTTTTAAATACAAAAGTCAAATTCTGCGGGAAAAGTATTTTGTCTCGCATCTTTTCAAAGTCCATAAAAAATAACATTTTATCTCTGGAGACGATGTAATCGACTAGCCACCATTCGCAAAATTTTAGGCCTTGAGCCTATAACAGGTAGAACAAATGAACAAACTTTAAGATCCCATCTATAAACATTTAAATATTACAACTCATCCTACTACTGATGCTGCCGAGGTCGATAATTCTGCTACTGCTACGGCTACAGCTATAATTGTGTCACGGTTTCTACTTCACTTATCAATATATAAATGCAATTCATATAAAAATATTATAAAAATTATTAACGATATTATTATATGAATAATAATGGTTCCAAGTTTTGGCAATCTTGGGGGAGTTCCAAGAAAATCTGTGATAAAGAGATAATATTATGGACAGCTAGGGTTCTTGACATCTAAGGTTACTTGCTGTAGCCCGATGTTAGGATTCATTCATTGCTAACAGTCCAATCTGTCGAGTATAGGTGAAAATAATGATGATGATGATCAGAAGAAGAATAGAAAGAAAAAAAAGGGGAGGAGGAGAAGTAGAAGAACAAAGAAGACGAAGAAGAAAGAAAGAAAGAAAGAAAGTAAGAAAGAAAAATACATTCTAGTGTAGGCTGAAAGTCTGAAATTTGGGTGAGGTTCATACTCGGATAGACGAACGATAAAAGGCAAAGTCGACCTTAGCCGATTTTGGATTCAGATCGTAAAGACGGACGAAACGTAGTCAAATATTTTGCTTGGCGTGCTAATGAATCTGCCAGCTCACCACCTTAGCAATAATAATAATAATAATAATAATAATAATAATAATAATAATAATAATAATAATAATAATTGGTACTACTGCTACCTTTTTCATCGACCACAACTGCTTACGCAGTTGTACCAATAATTGACGGAGCACTGGGAACAGTGATCAAAAATCTTGGGAAGTACATGGAAGAAATAGGGCCTGCATTAAGGGTGGACCACTTGCAGAAAGCAGCACTGGTTGGAACAGCTCGATACTCCGGAAAGTGCTCGAAAAAGAAGAGGTGGTACCTTAGTCCACTGTTAGAGAACAGCAGACATTCTAATACATCTCCAGCGTTAGAAACTGTGCAAAGACAATAAAATAATATTCAGACAAATACATAACAAAAACACCAGGACTTACAAATATATATAACATACAGAAAATTGCACTACTGGGCACTGCACACCTCCTCCGCAAAACACTTTCAATACAGTAACCATAAGAGCACCACAGCAAACCACAGCACATACCCAAGGCGCACAGAGCTGCGCTCGGTAGTGAAGTGAAAGCACGTTATAAAAATAAAACTACTGAATAATAATAATAATAATAATAATAATAATGATAATAATAATAATAATAGTAATAATATTCCATGCTAACTTATCAATATGTGAATAAGTTCTGTATGAGAAAAACATATACGTACGGCAATATTTTAAAATCGTTTGTTCCATTTTTTCCTTTTTTCCCCTCTTTGTTTCATTTTATTTTCATAAATAGATGAACGCTGAAGGATATTTTGGTTGAAAACATTAAAGGAGGTAAAATATTTTCAGTCAGCTTCTCTTTTATATCGTTGTTAATTAATGCACGTCGACGTTATTCAAGTAATAATTGTTCTCTTTAAAATCTGAATTATGTTTGGTCGGAGCAATCCTGAGCATGTCAAGAACAGAAATCTTTTGACAGAAAGCAATTTCATTTATCATTCATATAATGAGAATGAAAAATAGACATTTTATATTTCTATAATTTAGAAATCCGTTCAAAGATTTCTAAGTCACTATAAATACCAGAAAAATACAGAAAGAAAAGCATAAACAATAACGATAAAACAAAATCAATTCCTCGCTTGTCAAAACTGAAGTAAAAAATATATCTATTGACTACTTAAAAGAAAACAAAACTATATAACATTTGTATAAATAGAGAAAACATTTATTCGTCTAAAAAAAAAGCAGAAGTATTTAAATAGGCCTTAAGTGATCTATTTTGCAGATTAATGATCTTAGAATTTAAGTAAGAGTAATTTTTTGTCCTGCTCTTCTTAATGTAAATTAATTACAAATACGGAGAGAAAAAAATATTACGATTTTTGTTTATTTATGCCATAAGAAAGATGAAATTACTTAGAGAATATTTTTGAAACTTCTAAGTTGAAATTCATATTCTCTTGAAAGAGAAATTGAGAATGTAATGGAAAATGATTAGGAATCAGTGTGTGCGCGCGTGTATATGTGTGTGTGCATGTATATACATATATACATACATACGTGTGTATGTGTGCATGTATGTGCATATATATACAGGGGCGTCTAGTTGGAATGTATACACGGGAAAACGCATGTGTATATTGGTATCTGTACGAATAAATTTATCGGTATGCATAAGTATTTTTTGCTTACGTAGTTGAGGATTGCAAAATAATCTTTGTTATGGAAATATAAAACTGCTCGAAATTCTGTAAAACTTCTTGCTCAATACCTCACTTTCAACCTAGGGTTATAAATATAGAACAAATTTATAATGGATTGTATGTATTTGACATTCACTTCTGTGTATCGGCGCTGGTATTATAGCGCTCTGGATTATATATATATATATATAT
>NC_068985.1:88577821-88578317 GCF_001194135.2 Octopus bimaculoides
TTCCACAAAAAGCGGAAGAGCTGTCTTTCCAGCTTGATTAACCACGAATCGGGGCAAGGAACGACGGTTAGGCGGTAGGTGATGACCGATGCGATGAACACATTGGCTACCTCCGGCCTCCCTTTCAGGGATAGCCACCGCCAAGACCAGGTCTTGACTCTGGGGGTCACCCTACTCGTTAACTCGGCCCAGTTCTTCTCTATTTGGAGGTCTGGTCCAAACGAAACTCCTAGCAACATAATCGGGCCCTCCGTCCAACGTCCCACGACGCTATCAGGAGGCATCGACTTGCCTCTCCAGGTGCCGAGGTGCAAGCCGACCGACTTTTCACGATTAACTTTTGCTCCTGCCACCGTCTCGTAAACCTCTATGGCCTTGCCCAATAACCGTAGTTGGTCCATTTCGGTTACGATGATAGTGATGTCATCCGCGTAAGCAGAAACCGATTTTCCACAACCTGGCTGTCTTGGGATGCCGCTCAATTTTCGCAGTAATG
>NC_068985.1:88578327-88579578 GCF_001194135.2 Octopus bimaculoides
TGTCATCCGCGTAAGCAGAAACCGATTTTCCACAACCTGGCTGTCTTGGGATGCCGCTCAATTTTCGCAGTAATGGCTCGAGGGCCATCACATACAAAATCGGGGAGAGCGGACACCCTTGACGAACCGAGCGTTTGATGTTGAACGGCTTCGATATGAAGCCGTTCACCCGAAATACCGAGTCGATGTTGTCGTAAATCTCGATGATTCACCTGAGAAAACCAAGACCCAGACCGAACTGCGCCAGAACGGACACCAGGTAGCGATGATCAACCCTATCGAATGCCTTAGATTGGTCTAAATGGACCAGTGCCCCACCCTTGCCAGCATCATTATTAAACCCTTCTAAAGTGTATCGTGTAAGATGGAGATTATCCTGGATGGTTCTGCCGGGAACGGCACACGTTTGTGTCTCCCCGATCAGACCGTCCGCGACACGCGCCAATCTTTTCGATAACACTTCGGCCAAAATCTTCAACTCTGCGTTTAGCAGAGTGATGGGCCGAAAATGGGCGCACAGATCTGGGAATAAACCCATTCTGCTGCCAGTTCGCGTAGATATTTGCCAGTAGGTGCCCGAACAAGTCTGGCATAATTTTGTACAAATCGTAGGGTAAACCATCCAGTCTTGGCGCCTTACCCGTGCTGCAGTCAGCCATTGCCTCAATTACTTCCTCAGGTGTGATCGGCTCTTCACAGCTCTCCGCGTCCCGCCCCGACAGACGCGGCAGCCCGGTGAGGAAGTCCGTTAGGTCCCTCCTGCTATCCGGCCCGCCACTCGCATCGAAAAGCTGGGCGAAGTGCTCCTGAAAGGTCTTACACATCTCTTCGGGTTCCTTTATCAACTTACCTTGTTGGTTCGTCAAATATCCTATTCTAGCATCATTGCCACGTTGGGCTTCCACCACCCGGGCCCATCCTGCGGCCTTGGTTCCCTCGCAACCCATAGCACGAATTCTAGCTCTGATAATGCAACCCATGTGTTTGGCTTCGAGGTGCTGGTTTAACGCCAGTCTCTTGTCCTTCACCTGAATCGCAGAGCCAGTTCTCATTGCTTCCTCTAATTCCTGAACTAAAACTGTTTCCCTCCTACGCTCTCTAGCCACTAAACTTATGTTATATCTAACAGACTCATATTTAATGGCTCGTTTGAGGGCATACCACCATGTATTATTAATAATGACACCGGTTAATGCCCTCTGAATCAACAAATTAATCCGATCTCTGTACTCCTTAATCGCCAAATGGGAC
>NC_068985.1:88582056-88584132 GCF_001194135.2 Octopus bimaculoides
TAATCTCTATCATTAGTCCCCATAATTCGTGTATGGTCGGGTTGTGTATCGACTGATGAGTTCGTGCCAAAGGCTGTTAGTCCTTGCCTATCCTTAATGTTGGCCAGCTTTATTTTTAATTTTGTATCATGTATATACTCTATATTTTTCGTAAAGCCGCTTCGCTTTAAGGCATTGTTATATATTGGTGCATATTTATTAAATACATTTTCATTTGCCGATATATTTGAGATACGGATAGAGGCTGCGGTTACTATACTATTAATTGTTGATCTAGGGTGATTGGATAGTGCGTTAATATACTGGAAACTTTGATTAGGCTTACGAAACGGGTAATACAATTTGGTATTGAGGTCCAACGTTACGTCTAGAAAACTTGTTGTCCTAGGATTACACTCATATATAATGTTTAGGTTATAGTAGTCTTTTAAATATGCCCTCAGATCCTTCTTCAATCTCTCAATCTGAAGTGTTAAGTTATTAGAGACGATGTATAACGTATCATCTCTATATATACCTCCAAAGAGTGAGGGAAACTGTCTTTTGATTTTATCCAACAAAAGTAGTCCCACTAGGTCTGTTATTTGGGCAGAATCGGAGGATCCCATGATACTATCGAAAAGGTTGAAGGAATCAGTTTTGGACCAGTGCTGGTTTGCATAATTAATAAGAGTCATACGAGCCGCTTGAATAATATCAATGTCCAAGCTTGAAATTTCAATATACTTGCGGGCGAAAATAATTGCCTTTAATACAATTGGGGAGATCAAAGAGTAATAATTTGAAATATCGAACTGTACGAAGGATGAAGTTTTATGATGTTCATGTTTATGGAACCAGACTATAACATCATTTGTTGATTCCCATAAAGGGAGTTGTGTTTTTTTCTTTATCACTGGTATAATCCGATCTAGAATACATTTGCTAATCCTACCCAAGTCCGATTTAGTTGGGCAGATTAGGCGTATTGTTGGTTTGGCAAGGAAGTCATCCTTATGGTCCTTTAACGTGCAGTGTGGAGTTTTGGGATCATACGGTTGTGTTCGATCTAATATTCCCAATTTCGAAATTATTTCGTAGTGTTTATTGTTAATGTCATTCAGAGCCGATTTTTTATCAATTTTATACTTGGTGTGGAGTTCCTTGGATATTAGCATGTTGTAGGTTTCGAATGGCACAGAGTAGATATTTCCGATTTTATCTGAGAGAATATGTAGATTGGGATCATTCTTGAGACTAGCTATTGTTTCCTGTAATTGATTTTGGAAGGCATTCCCCTAGTGCGAATATTTAAGGTTTTTTATCATGCGTATCAAGTCCTTTTCAAATTTTGCAAGATCGGAGTTTGGTGGAGCGTTCCTGTAAGATTTTAAATTAAAATTTTCGGAGATTTCTGGTTCAGTTCGATTGCTTATTAGGTTGGGTGTTTTTGTTATCTTTCAATTTCTGGACATATCGAGGTAAAAAGCACGCCATCTAAGTCTATTAATACATTCTCTCGTTTTTTGTAGGAGAGTTTCCATATATATATTCTCGGGTGGGATCGGTATATTTCTAGTACAGATTCCCAAATGTCGTTTTTCCATTTTCCCCAGTCCGTTTTGAAGTGCTTAAACGAGCTAAGTATAAACTGTAATTTTTGTATAATTATGCATTGTTAATATAACAATACATAAAGACGGGCTAGAGTTGAAGTGCTCAGCATGAGCTAGAATTCACCTTATAGTAAAAATGAATGATGTGTAACGAAAATTTGATTTAAGCATCTTAATGAATTCTTTATACTGAAATATATACTGAAGAAGATAAATATGTTCTTTTGAATTTATATGTTATTGCGTCGTAATTCCTTTATTATTATTACTATAACCAAAAGGATCGATTCTTGAAGAGTCTGCATATCTTCACTGTCGTTTTTTTTCTGCTATTTTGGTGATGATTTTTTAAGTTAGCTTACCAATTACTGTTGGTAGTTAATTTATAATATATTGTTATATATATATATATATATATGATGACTACGGACCGAGACCTTTGGAAATGGGCTGTGCGTGAGAAGACCCGGCAAGCCAAGTA
>NC_068985.1:88584419-88587741 GCF_001194135.2 Octopus bimaculoides
CGTAAAAGCACCCACTACACTCTCTGAGTGGTTGGCGTTAGGAAGGGCATCCAGCTGTAGAAACTCTGCCAAATCAGACTGGAGCCTGGTGTTGCCATCCGGTTTCACCAGTCCTCAGTCAAATCGTCCAACCCATGCTAGCATGGAAAGCGGACGTTAAACGATGATGATGATGATGATGATATATATACATATATATATATATGTTGAGATTGTGACAGGTATGTGTTCTGAGATCTTTCACAGCTTGGATTTTTATCTCATTCTGTAAATTTTATATATATATATATATGTGTGTGTATGTGTATGTGAGTGCGTGTGTATGTGTGTGTGTGTGTGTGTGTAATATAATATGTGATAAATATTCGGTTACCATAATAAAACTCCGAATTTCGGGTGTCGGAGCGGAAATCTCCACCGGCATCCTACCAGTTATTAAGACAATCAAATCTCGCAGGATTATTATGGCAACCGAATAATTGACACGTATTATATTACAGATAAATTCCTCTATTTAAATAATATCGAGCTCTCATTCATTCCTTTATTGTCATACCATTACTATTAATATATGTGTGTGTTTGTGTGTGTGTGTGTGTGTGTGTGTGTGTGTGTGTGTGTGTGTGTGTGTGTGTGTGTTGTGTTGTGTGTGTGTTGTGTGTGTGTGTGCTCACTTGCAATTGTCTATACTCTACAAGTATTATACAAAGAGAATTTAATATTTATCGTACCGGTGTCGCAATTATTTTGACAGCACACATATCGATTTGGAAATTCAGACACAGATATCTATTAAATACATCAGTATTCTAATGTTGTATTTTATTTTATGAATACACTTACTACATATTCATACGATTGACACTTTGGAAATATTCATAATCTACTGTGAAATATATGCTCTTCACAATAACACACAATTTTCATATAAGGCTAGCGTATTCCTTCGAAACATGCATAATTTATCACTGTGTTTCTTTGTTCTTGCTCCTTTTCTCTTTCTCCCTTTCTTTCTCTCTTTCCCACTATATTTCTGTTTGTGTTTTCTTTTATTTTTGCTTCTATTTCGGTGTCTTTTTCTCCATATCTACCGTTATGTCGATTTTTCAAAATCAACTTTTCATTATTCAAATCAAATTACGAATCAGCTGACTTTCAAATAATTCCACAACAGCTCTGGTTTTCTAAATTGTTATACATATTTTGGCCATAGTAATGGCATATATGAACTAATATATATTAAAACGCACGTCCCCGTTCATTTTAAATGCGATTTCATTCGTATATAACATCTTATCTCCTATATTCTATTTCATTCAAATGAATTTATTACATATCCCCTGCTTTATTTTTTCTGCAGACTATTGCTACAGAACCTCAGGTTACTGTTGTTGTGTGAATTCAAGAATTCGTGAATGCTTTTGTAATTACAATGAATGCTAGAATATATATTGTCTCACTGACCAACGCTTTATTAATTGCAAACGAAGGCGGCGAGCTTACAGAAACGTTATGTGCCGGACGAAGTGCTAAGCAGTTTTTCGCCCGTCGCATCATTCTGAGTTCAAATTCTGCCGAGTTCATCCTTTCATCCTTTCGAGATCGATAAATTAATTACGAGTTGCGTACTGGGTCGAGTGAATCTATTGCCCCCTCTTCCCAAAAATTTCAGGCTTCGTGCCTTGAGCAGAAAGGATACTTAATCGCAAACGAACAACAGTGTTCTATAATTATTGAGGTACGGTGCTACGAAATCTTTAGCAACATGTCCTTTCGGAGGAAAAGTAGTCTTTAAAAGTAACATTATTCTTCATCTCTGAAATATAGAACTGTTTAAAAGTAACATTTGCTCTTAGTTTTATACTTTTATGTGACAATTTTGAGTCCGCTCGATATATTTGTAATTGTGGCTTTAGTTGAAAAGTACGTTATGGAACTCGTTAAATAAAATGAAATATATTGAATTGTGCCGAACTGAACTGAGATGCTCCACATTTCAATTTTATTCTCACGACATGTTTTCCCCAGAAAAACAAGGCAATATCTTTAGAAAAAAGTTTTCATTCACCAGCTGATTTTGGAATGATATTGGCACTAATCTAAAACGTGATGTTATAATTCGACAAAGTGCATAGGAATCACGGCATTAATTATATCTTTAGATGTACCAAATGTACTAGAACAGCAAACAGCAGGTGCAGTCATGTCGTAGAGATAAAAATCTATTGAAATCGCTTCAGGCAGGATTAAAATACATTCTACTAACAACTAGTTGATATAATTAATGTGGCAGATATTTCGAGAAAAAAGGGTGTAAATGGATACGAAATATGCTGGAGAGGCGCTGGACATGTTAGTAATGCAGGTTTTTTACATTGTTGTCGCAGTATCAGACATGAAGCATAAGTAGGGGATGTTAGTATTTTCCTTGTTTCTTCTTATAGCATGTTGTGATTCATATTGTTGTCGTTCTTCTTTTGTCATGTGATAAACCATTATTTTTTTTCTTTTACCTGAAAAACGAATGAACTTTATCCCATTGTTGGCCATAGTTAACAAGTTTCAATTTTTATTCTCTTTTATCTTTTACTCCTTTCAGCCATTTCAAATGGATCGTGCTGGGACAAAACTTGCATTGTTTTCGTCGAACAAATCAGCCACTTCGATATATCTATATCTAGGCCTGGCACTCATCCGTTCGATCTCTTTCGCCGGAAGACTACCTTACGGGAACGTAAACACACAAACGTCGGTTGACAAGTGATAGTTGTGGGTCAACCAAAGTCACAAAGATACACACTAAAATATGTGTGTATATATATATATATATATATATACGACGGGCTTCTTCCAGTTACCGTTTACGAAATCCACTTACAAGATTGTGGTTGGTCTATGGCTATATTGGAAGACACTTGCATAAGGTGCCACGTAGTAGTAGTGAACCCTGAAATTTGTCGTTAGGAAGCAAGCTTCATACCTCACACCCACGCAGATTTTCCCTCCTACATTATCCTGTATTTTCAATGTATCAAACAACTTCATAGTATGTCCTCCATTAACTTATATAACAAGATTGAATATGACAGGTTCAGAAATGTGTGCGCGTCTTATGCGTTGACTGGGATACTGGTGTAATACATTTCACTAAAAGAGACATATATCTACAATAGGGGTGCATCTATTAAGGATGTCTATTTGTTTACGTGTCAATGTATTTAGATAAAAAGCAAAATTCGATATTGTCAGCACCTATCTCTTTCTCTCGCTTTCCTTCTCTGAGTATATATATATATATATATATATATATATATATATATAT
>NC_068985.1:88588195-88596561 GCF_001194135.2 Octopus bimaculoides
ATATATATATATATATACGTATTAAGAGGGTATTGCCACGGATGGAATATATTTGAATGTAAACGCTCTTCCTTCACAGGAAAATGAAATAAATGCCCTCAATTTGCATATTTTTCAAAAATTCGAATCGCTCATATTTATTGTTTTCTTCATTATTTAAATCATAGTAATGATATCTGAAGTGATGATGATGAAATGATGCTGCTGCTGCTGCTGATGCTGATGATGATGATGATGATGATGACGATGATGATGTTGACCACGATCCCGACAATGATGAGGAAGAGGAGGAGGTGGAAAAAGAAGTGGAGGAGGTGGAAAAGGAAGAGGAGGGGGTGGAAAAGGCGGAAGTGGAAGACGACGCCGTATGTGATTATAAGCTTGATGGCGATTGTGTTAACGACGATTAAGATGATTATGGCTGCAATGATAATGATGAATGTCACTGAGACTCCCAACCTCAATATCATTTTCATGTCGCTATTGTCATCATTACTGACATCGCTTTTGTATTTCTCGTCCTCGTTATCACTATCACACCAATATTATTTCCCTCTGTTCTTTTATATGAACTATCCATATTTATGTAGGTTCCCCTTGGGATTCACCTGACGCGGCAGAGTGTTGTGAAATGCAATTTGTGAAGCATAGTCATTACATTTACGGAGACATGATAATTGGCTTCATTATATTATTCTAGCAAATACTAACGGCATTATATAGATATGAGCAAATTATGCGTGTTATCTCATCTGAGGAACAATTATTGGAAATTTTGGATAATATAAAGCACTCTGCAAACTGTATGATGTTTGTTACACACTTTTCTGAACACAAACTGTTTTTTGTTCCGTTCACATCATTCTATCATGTGCAATATTTCTACTTATTCGGACTAAATAAATCCTAAATACACCGAGACACCTCATCACTCATTCTGTATCATACTCCATACTGTATGCTAAATAATATCACTGCTTTAGAATTATCTTCACCTTCATGAAAGGATTAACACGGCGTAAACTGTAGTGTGTCACCTTATTCTACATAATCTTAGTTCGTAATATGATTACCTGGCTATTTTTCTCCAATTCCATATCCAGAAATATTGACAAGATAGCCATAAATTTGGATTATAGCTGAGAGAGCTATTTATGATTGTACATAATATAAGGCTATGTTAACTACATCTTTAAAATGAAGTTGGTATACAACGGTATGGTTATAACGTTGACGTGTCACCATCGTCAAAGCCAGGAGCATCTCGATATGTTTGTCTATGCTACTTGCTTTCGTAATTTGTGTAGACACAAACGGTATTATGGACCAGTGGTATAACACTCACCTCAAACTTGTATGCTTCATTTATATTCTTCATACTTTTAGGTCAATATGATTCTGTAGACACAGATGAGACTGTACGATAAGAACCATTTGGTTATGAGTTCAGTCCAACTACTTTCCACCTTGGGAAAGTGGATTTGCTTGACAGAAACTGAAATAATTCCATAATATATATATATACGTGTGTGTGTATGTGTGCGTGAGTGTGCCTGTATGTACGTGCGCCGGTATGAGTGTGCTTGTTTTGTACTTCAGTTTACGTTCCCATAAACTAGAGGTTCAGCAAAAGAAACCGATTTAATAAGTGCCAAGACAACGAAAAAGACCGTAGTGGGTCGATTCTTTCCACTAAAATCCATCTCCATCATGGCCGCAGTCTAATTATTGAAACTAGTAAAATATAAACACCAATAAGGGGACCGGATTAGTAAGGTTTACTTCAAAACGTGCTTGTTTTTATTTTGTTTGTTGTGTTTATTATCTAGAAGGGCTGGCTCTTTGCGATGGTGTACATATTTCGTTTATTTCCACAACAACATTACCACTGGAACTGTGTAGAATATTTTATAATGGGGCAGATTAAAAATTGACGAATACTGTTTCTACCTCGAGGAAGACCTTGGAAAAGTCCTTTCGGCTGTTTCATAGTATTGTTATTATAAGAGGCAATGCCCCCAAAATATATTATTACGGGCAAATTAATAGTTCCAGATGAATGGGATTCTACTGTGAATGACAAGCAGCTGCTATGGCTTCCAAATATATTAAGCATACAAGCTAAGTCAATGATTCATGTTGTAATGATAAGTGGTTAAATACAATTAAATTTGAACTGTCAGAATTGCGACCGATCTCCAGATAAGTAAATTAACATTCAACGCAACAATTGAATAATGTTAAATTTTAGAAAAATAACTTTAAACTCATCTTTTAAACTTAAGCTGCCTTTACGAGATTCAAATGAAAATACATCTATATTCTCCATTAATTTGTTTTGGTTTAAGTTGTTAATCTATATTGCATGATTTATGAAATGTTCTATGTTTTTATCTAAATCATCGGTATGTTTTTCTTTTACCAATATTAAACGCAAAGCATTAGAAGCTCTCGACAAATTATTGAAAGAGTTAAATCTCATTTGTTGCATATTTATGCTTAGATTTGTGTGGTCTTATCTGACATTCGTGTTTATATTTTCACAAATTTACTCAGAAAATGTTTGTCCACACCAAAATATCTAACTAAATGTACAATATCACAAATAAGTTTCATCTCTTAAATATTATCAATTTTTGTTGATATAGTTGAACATATATTTAGCTGCAATCAATCTTCGTAAAATGTAGCCGAGACAATTGAAATCCTGATTAAATTATATTTATTTCTATTTCATCCTACTAAATTCAAATTCAACTTCAACAGACTAAAATTTTCATCTCTTCAGGGACCACTTAAATCAGCAGTACTATTAAAAGTATCGTTTATTCAATTCTCTTCACTCAAACACTTAAAATGTTTTGAATATATTCTTTATAATTATTGTTTGTTAACTTTTCTATTTCATTGTAGTTCAAGTGAAATACTGATTCATTATAGATTTTCTCATTAAAGATTTAAATTAATTTTCTATATTCTAATGTATACATTTTTGTTTATGGCAATATTTCGATTAAGATTAACTAAGATGAACGTTGTTCACGTTGTCCGGAATGTGATCAATCAAATAATGTTAGAACTTTGCACATCGAACACTTCAAGTAAGAGAGATGTACCTGTTTCATTGACAAAACACTTGAAATTATTGAGAGGGCGAAAAATGTACTTTATATACAAGTGTCTATTTGAACCGTCTCTTAAAAAATCAGGATGATATAACACTGTGTCTTAAATAAAAATATATACGAGACTGTTAATGCATTTTCCTTCTGATTTAATGTAGTAGAAATTTAATGGAATTGAGCTACATGTCTCAAGATAAGCATCCAATTTGATATCCTTCCATCAGTATGTCACCTCGTAGATTACATCTTGTATTGATTAGCATTGTTTCATTTTGGGGAAATATTTTTGAATTAGTGATCCCTCCTAACTTAAGCTGTTCTTAACCGTTAAGTGTAGAACATATTAGAATGTGTGGTTGAAATCGATGCTTGGGACCTCTTAAGACACAACTCAGTAGCTATGCAATGTGAAGAAATGTTTCACATGTAAAACTAAATGCTACATGAATATGTTCAGTGGCGTGCAAATTAAAGCGTAAGTTAAAAATAGAAAGTAGCGAAGTAAAATATCAGCAAAATTGTTGAGAGTGCTATGGTGGAAAGATTGTCGCGTAGAAATGATATTAAATGAACTGGAATCATTCTTCTTATTTGCAAAGATGAAGGGGTAATGTTTCTTATTTTTCCTTAATGTAACTCAACAGCTGTCCATTTTAGTGTAAACACTGATGCTGATATACATAAATTGCCTTCGATAGTACTTTAAATATGATGTACGAGATGTATACGTTTGAATACCAGCTTCAAATCCAACTGTTTCCAATGTACACAGTTATATCCACAACAACCAATACATTGTGTGTTTGTACAATGCTAAGATCATGTTGTCATTGTCATGATGTCATATTGTGAAGAAATGCATCTCAAATACCCGTCAATATTTTCAGAACCAAAAAGAGATATCAACAACATAGATCTTATTTATATCCAAAATACTCGAGTTCATTATGGTTGCAATTAATCAAAACAATTTCTGTGCCACGGAAATTCATCTTATTGATTAGCAACACACTTAAACCTTTTTCTAAAATAGAAATAACATATCAACCGTCAGCCTAATCTTTGACTGTTACAACATCCTTTATGAATTAGACATGGTGAATATTATCGCTAATAAATCCATCTAACAGATCCCAACTGTGTCATCTCAATTAAGTTATTCGATTCCAATACAACACGAAAAAATATTAATATTTCTAAACCAAGTTCTCAGGGTGTAAATCCGTTTCCCACTCAACATTTCTGCCGGAGATGTTAATAGTGGACAGGAAAATTTCAAAAGACAGTACATTTTAAGGCAATGTTTCTGATTGAACGTAAAAATCAAGAAAATCATTGTTTAGAATTTTTAGAAAATTTAATAAACAAAGTAATAATTAAAATTTCTTTGGATTTAAAATGATTACGTTGTCAGTATCTGGTACACTTCATTTAGTTTTGATTTCTTTCTATGGTTTCCTTTGCTGTTCTCATGGAATAACAGCGAGCCGGCTGTTTAACAAGGGAGATGAATATTTCTGCCATCCACCGGTAAAGGAATAATGTTGTATATTTTAGCGATATCCTATAAAACGTAATGCTTCCATTTGCATCTATTTAAAATAAGCTATGTATTATGCTCACTGCTGGAGATATTTCTTTACAAGAGAACTTTCTAATACAAAATTAGAAGAATTTCAAAATTATTGAAAGGTTTGGCATTACTATAGTTTATTCAGGGTTAACACACTTAAGAACATCACATTCAAATCTGCTGCTACACTGCCTTGCAAAATAAGTACAACCTTATCAGAGATATCTTCAGAAATTTTAACTGTCAACGTACGGGGCTTTATGCCTTTGTAAATTCATATAGTACTTTGTTACATTTCATTGACGTGATGGTTTACTGGTATCCCTATAATGATAATGTACGAAATTGCACTTCATAAATTATCATTCTACTTCCTGCATATTAAAATATTTAGACAAGAAATTTAATGGAGGCGCATGGCTTCGTATATAAGGTGTTCGTATTCATGGTCGTAAGATACGGGCTTCGATTCCTGGACAAGGTATACGTTGAGTTCTTGAGCAAAACACTTCATTTCACTTTGTCCTGTACTACTCAGTTGGTTAAAATGAGTAACACTAAGGGGGGCCGTTGTCCCCTTCTTGGGGTACAGTTAATCCACAAAATGTATGAAACCCACCTTAGAAATCTGTGATTGGAGAAGAATAGTGTATCCTGTTTTTTCAACCGGAAATTTATCTTACATTCTCTTAGAAATAGGGAATAACGATAAACATGGAATTTGGTTAGAATATTTTATGAATTTTAATGTGGCCAATAGTGATATTCAAAGATCAAGATGCTTAGTGTGAAAAGGAAAACAACATGTTGATGATCTACAAAAAGTGTGTTACGGGACCAGAAAAAGGAGAAATATATTTTAGTGACTCAGAAAACTGCCACAAGAGAACTCATTCACGGTGACACAAGGATTGTTCTACGTTGCTCTTTTAATCACATTTAAGTTATTCAGACATGAGATCCATTCAGATCAAGCAATCGATAAGAGTGTTATTCACTTTAGGATAAAAATTGGAAACATTTGAGATTTAACTGTAGGATATACGATACAGAAGAAGACAAAAGAATGTGTTATCAATGCATTTCAGGTTTGTTCGCGTAGGTTACATGGAATTGTTTCCGTAGTCCCTAGTTGCGTAATGCTTCTTCAGTGTCCTGTTTGTACTTCTTTGCTTACCCTTTTTTCTCTGCTTTTTAATACTTCCTCATTCCTAATTGACACTAGTAACGTTTCCTTGCTTTGGGATAAATAACACCTTATGCTTCCAAGTTCGATAGGCACCTTCCTCCGTGTACTATGGTCCTGTATTGGTCATCAGTGGCTGTACGTGAGTGAGGGGTTCCATGTATCTCTAGAAATTTTCTTGTGTTCTTATCCTGCATTTTTAGTTCCTCCTCTGTCCACTTCAGGATTCCACCGCCATGCCGAAGTACATAAACATTGAGCGCATTTATTGCCGAAATTTGTTCTGGCATTCAGCTTTGAAACCGATGTATTCCTCAGTCGATGCAGATACAATTTGTTTGTCTTTTGTTTAATATCTTTGTGTTTATTTCCACGTGCTTCAAGTATATCAAAATTATTTAATTCTAGCTTTGACCAAGAATTGGTGGACAACCTTGAGAATGAACATGTGTCTCATCTCTGCTGCATATATAAGAAAAGTGGATAAATTCGTTGCTCACATCCCTCTCCATGTATATACCTCATATATATATATATATATATATATATATATATATATATATATATGCGAGTGTGTGTATGTGCGTTTAGACATAAACTGATGTAAATTTACAAATAATTATTGAAATAGCAATTGCGCCTATGATTCCATAACGAATATTTGTATAACTATTACACAGCAGTTAATCGCAAATTGAAATTTTAATAAGTATTTACAAGAAGAAAAAGATATATCGTCATTACAAAATGTGTTTGCCTGAATATGCACATACTCTCATACATACATACATACACACATACACACATACATACATACATACCTACATACATACATATATATGTATATATATATATATATATATATATACACACATATGTGCCGTACCATATTATAATATTTCATATTATATTGTATTATATTATATCATATCATGTCATATGTGATACACTCGCGCACCGCCTACATTCAGACATGTTCCAGTTTTTATGATAGTCAATGATGTCAGTGATTTTTTCAGTTTATGTTATTATTATTATTTTCCTTTTGTTTAGTGTGTGTGAATTCTGATGTATTGTCGAGAGGAACTTGCTAATGTAGGCGTAAGTCTTTCTTTTGCTTCAATTGTGTAATACTATAAGGGAATGCATTGGCGTTAGCAAGCAGAGGAAATAACGTTACAATGTGACGACTGTCGAAAATTCTGTCTGTTCTTCAGAGTGAAATATAAGATGTTTCATTCTCTATATAATTTGTATAAATATAGTATCAAATTTAATTGAAAGCGCAGACATCTGTGTAATGCGATGCTATATTGTTATACTTTCGAATATGCAATTATTATGAGTGAGTTTTATACGTGTGTTTTTTCATCCTTAATAGTCCAAAATCCGAAGTTTCATTTCTTCTTTCTTTTCTTCTGTATATTTGTCATACACCAAATCTCGATTATATTTATTGAATAATAATAATAATAAAAATAATAATAATAATAATAATAATAATAATAATAATAATAATAATAATAATAATAATAATTACAACAGTAATAACAATAATAACAACAATAATAATAAATACTAATAATAATAATTAATGATAATAATTAATGATAATAATAATTAATAATAATAATAATTAATGATAATAATAATTAATAATAATAATAATAATAATAATAATAATAATAATTAATGATAATAATAATTAATAATAGTAATAATAATAATTATTATTAAGAGAGAGAGCAATGCATGTCATCAACGTGACACAGAGTTAAATATATGAAACCCACTCTACCCAGAATAATTACCCGTCTAAACCATGACTACACCAGGTACGTGCAACACAACTGTATGTGCACGACAAGATGACGATGAAGGTGGAGCACAGTTAGAATTTACTTCAGGATGAGTAGCGCATTCCGATCAAAAGATCTATGAACAGGGGCTGTTTAAGGATATGGAATGAAACACCCATATTTCCAAAAGTGAGTTATCCAAAACCCAAAGAATTCCTCTCAACACATGGCTATGAAGCTCCTCTACTGCTTCTGCTTGATTTCAGAGTTGTACATATCGTCAATCATTAAAATCTGTGGTATTGAACAGAATATTTGATGGCGCATCTTTTCTATCAAGACAAAGTACTATTATTGTTATTATTACTATTATTATTATTATTGTTCAGTAGTTTTATTTTTATAACGTGCTTTCACTTCACTACCGAGCGCAGCTCTGTGCGCCTTGGGTATGTGCTGTGGTGCTCTTATGTTTACTGTATTGAAAGTGTTTTGCGTAGAATGTGTGCAGCACCCAGTAGTGCAATTTTCTGTATGTTATATATATTTGTAAGTCCTGGTGTTTTTGTTATGTATTTGTCTGAATATTTTTTTATTATACCTAAGGCACCTACTATGATAGGAATTGTTTCTGTGTTTAGACTCCACATTCGACTTATCTCTATTTCCAGGTCTTTGTATTT
>NC_068985.1:88598911-88600826 GCF_001194135.2 Octopus bimaculoides
GTTAGTTCCGTGACGGCCAGGTTTATGTTATTTATTATTGATGTTGTTTTATTGTCTATTTTGATTTTTGGGAGATATAATCTGTGGTCCATTGTAAGATCTGTGGTTTTCGGTTCTTCGGTTATTTTCATTTTCATAGTATCGTAATTATTAGGTTTCCCTTCGTTATTTCCAGGCTTTATATTTGTTTTGCCTTCCTTTTCATTCATATGTTTGTCTGTGGTGTTCTGGATTGGTGCTTTTTATTATTATTATTATTATTATTATTATTATTATTATTATTATTATTATTATTATTATTATAGGTACCGCACTGTACAATATCGTGAAGTTGTTGATTGAAGACATTGTGTCTACCATTTGTTAAGTCAGACAGTATTTTACGCAATATGCGGGCAGTTCCACGGTTCAAGAACTACATAAATTATCCTTGCTTGGAACTCAAGAATTCTTCGTAGAGTTCATGCATCATGACCAATAAAACAAGTGTCACTTTAGTCTGCTGCTTGTGGTCCGCTGAAACGTTCCATCATACCCAGCAAAATAGGGTGTCAGTTTTTAATATCGTAATAATAATAATTATTATTATTATTATAATTAATTTGTTTATTGGCCACAGGGGCTTACATAAAATTACATTAAAACACATACAATGACATAAAAGATAAAATCAGGACGATAAAATGGGTTTTACAACGTGTAAACAATATAACAATTTAAATTAAACAATTTAAAATCCCCATTAGGACCTCGTGAAAAAACCCACAGAAGTAACGGGTGCCCGAGCAACGGGGCTAGAGACCTTCTTTTGTTTAAAAGGGCACGCTCAGAATTGGTCCTTTCACACTGGTCATTATTCCAACATTCACCCGCTTTTCATCAAACTTGTTACAAGGCAACCCATCTCTCTCCACCCTCAACTTCGTTTTCAAGTGAAGCTTGAAAAAGTTGATGTGGGCTTGGCCAAATAGGAAAGTGCCTGTCTTTAGCACTTTCAAACGAGTCCACCATACAACCACTTTCGCTCCAGCCACTAGACAAATAAAACTTGCCTTTCCCTCCTGGACAAAAGAGGGTGTAGTGGAAATCTTCACAATGAATTCCGCTGATAGGGTACACTAGACACATATATCAAAACCATATGTACACGAAATGGTGATTTCATAACAAGATAATGATGAAACTAAGAAGAAGAAGAAGAAGAAGAAGAAGAAGAAGAAGAAGAAGAAGAAGAAGAAGAAGAAGAAGAAGAAGAAGAACAACAACAACAACAACAACAACAACAACAACAACAACAACAACAGCATAAACAGTATCCACAACAACACTAGCAAAAACAACAATAATGATATATATGTGCTTATTTTCTTGAAAATTTGCGGTGTAATTTCGCAGTGTTTTTTGTAAAATAGGTCTAAAAATGATTTCATATTTGTTATAAATTACACTATTGCCATTAGAATTATAGAGGTCACACTGAAAATATTTCAAAATTTGGCGAAAGAGAATATTGCATACTATATTCTAAAAACTTATTTGAGGATAGAAGTTGAAAGTGCACGAAGAAACTGGCTTCATTGCTCCTCCAAAGAGATAACATTCCTCTTTACTGGAGTGAAAACAATTTCCTGGTATGAGATAATATAGTATTACAGTTATGATGAATTCCGCAGCTTCTGACAAACAGTAAAGTTTCTTATACTATACCGAAATTGTTTAAATGCTACAAATGTCTGCTACTTGTTATTCGAAGTATATGACTATATAATAAGAACCTATAGGCGAAGCCTACAATGTGATTTCATTCTTTCATTAGAATTTTTCCCTTTCATACGCCTCAATGGGCTTTAATATGTTTTATATATAAACACACACACACACACACACACACACACACACACACACACACACACAC
>NC_068985.1:88601171-88602203 GCF_001194135.2 Octopus bimaculoides
TATATATATGAAATTCGATTAGAAGTTATGTTAACCTTCATTTTCTTTTTCTACTTTATATACACATGTTTTTGTATGCACGTATGTGTTTATATCGCTATACGTATGAGAATATGCGATGCACTCTTCACTGGAAACAGTCACTAACAGATCGCTTTTGTACATTATACAATTTCTATCAGGTACGTAGAAGCATTGCATACAGTTTTTATACAGCTATGTAGCAGTACTGAGGATTTCCAGACCACAAGATAAAACGATATTGTTTTTACGTGTTTATTTATTATGCAGGCGTAATCAACTTCTTCATATTCAAGAAAACCTGCAGTAAATACGAAAGAAAACGAGTAGAAATAATGAAGGCTAGTAATTCTGTCATTAGATTAGCTTTAAAAAGGAATACATACGATTTTCTTATCACGAAATACACTTTCCTGCTTTATAATTACAAGTGAATGTTTTTCAATACTTTTTCGATTTACTTTTCGTTTATATCCTTCTTATTTGTACAGCTGTCATGATCTTGTTTTCTTGCTTGTATTATTGCATTTAGTGTCATGTGCAATGTAATATTTTCTCTCGATTTAACATTTTTTTTCTTATAATAATGAGAGAATAATATAACTGCGTTGCTTGAGTGCTACGATGAAGTAGTCAAAATCGCCGTGTCTTCCTACTTAAACCCACATGAAAATATTATATAATCAAATAGTAAAGTTTAGGGGTTTGAAAGAGAACATATTTCTAACATGTCTTCTGCATCTAGCATCTCTTTATCGCATGGCTTTAGTCAAAAGTAATTATTCTGTAACTAGTGTACTCATATATATTAATGATTTATTTCCGATTTTATGAATGCTTGAAAGCTTATACAAATTATACCGCATTAATAAATTCCTCAACACTCATAAATGTTTAAAAAGATCTTTCGAAATAAGGTATTAAGTTCTCTCTACTTTCTCTTCCAGATAATAACCGTATGCGCCTGTGTGTCTTTGTGTGTGTGTGTGTGTGTGTGTATATATATATATA
>NC_068985.1:88602677-88607784 GCF_001194135.2 Octopus bimaculoides
TATATATATATATATATTATAATGGTTTCGACACTTGTACAACGTATGGTAGGGCCTATGCCATAATTTGTCTAATGGAATTTATAATATTCAGTGTTAATAATCAGCATGCACACGTTGGGCGACGGGTAACATTAGAAAGAGGAAGATGGCGACTGACAGGCAGTTTCCGCCTACCAAATCCACTCACAAGGCTTTGATCTGCCCAATGTTCTATGTTGTGGGAGTGAACCCAGAACCATGTGGTTGGGAAGCAAGCTTGTTATATTTAACAATGTACTGTAATGGTTATAGGGCATTGTTTTAAATGTTTCTGAAACGAGACATGTATTGATAGCCGTTGAACTCCGATTAAAAACACACGAACGACCATTGAACTACAAGAGAATCGAAATCACAAATCATAACCTGTTAATCCAAACACCAAATTCTTTAACTGATAACCCAAATACATTTTCATTTTAAATACCTTGTTTTATTTCTATAATTAATTTGTTACTAACCAACCTCTTCTTGCTTAGATAAACTAAACACAAAAGAAAATCGAAGACAATAACGATGGAAAACTAGAGGGAAAAATACATACAACCAGAAAATATTAGCCGAAAAAAAAAAGATGTTCCATTCAATCTTTTCTCTTCACAGCCTTTTTCTGACATGTTCATAAACAGCAATGAACAAGATTTGTTGTGGCATTTTGGGCGTCCATAATATATTAGAAATCATTCGTAATGTATACTTCTTATTCATGTTTTTCTTGTTTTCTACAAGTTTGTTATTTTCACACTTGCATATTGTAAGTCTCTATATTTACGTGCATGCGTGTGTGTCTTTAGCAAATACATACATAAACACACAATCATTCATACACACAGACGTATACATATATTAAAATATTAACATTATATATTAATGTGTGCATATAAAATTGGTTGCGCATACGCACGCACACACACACACATACAGACGCAGGGAGGGAGAGAACTGTTGGACACATACTGGTATATGCACTCCCATACATACATCCACACACACACACTCACACAAATACAAATGTACACAAATATATTGTCTTTTTTCCACGTTTTGTCGATTCTTTTCATTCCAATTTCGATAGCTATATATCTGCAATCATTATTTCATTAGTGAAGAGAACATTTCGATCAGAATCTATACAAATGGCAACCAATGCAGAGGTTATCGACGAGGGCAAATCTCTAGAATCGGGTTCCATTTAGAAAGATGTTTAAAATTCCACATTTGTTCTTTTTCATTTTCTTTGTTCATTTTTATTTACTCTTGTACATTATTTTTTTTCTGTATTTCTCATTATTACTTTTATTGCCGTTATTTTCATTGTTTATTATTATTGTTCTTCTGCTTCTTCTTCTTCTTCTTATTATTATTATGGTACTTTGAGTTTTTCTTATTGATGTGGTTCTTTTTAATGTTGCGGTGTTTATATGTTTTTATATTGTCTGTGTTGCTGTTATTTCATTGTTGTTGTTTTCTAAATGCTGTTGATGATGCTGTTGTTGATGTTATAAATATCAAGGTGACAACCTGGCAGAGTCGTTAGCACGCCTGTTAACAAGCTTAGCAGCAATTTGTCCTCCTTTGGTTTTGTGTTTCCGTGGGGATCGAAGTTGCGTTTCATCCTTCAGGATCGTAAAATAATGTGCTAATATTTGAATGAATTATTACTATTATTATTGGTGTTGATGTTGTGGTCTTTGTATTGTCATCATCCTCCTTGCTGACCTGTGGGTTTATGTCGAACACTTGTGGACACGCGTAGGACTGATCTGGCTATCAGCTGAGTCCATCGTGAATATCGCCCCACCGTGCTCCTTCGGCCAGGAAGCTCAGACAAGGTTTCTTTTTCGGGTGGCTTTAGTGCTAGTGGTTGCGTGGTGGTCCAGGTTGAAGGGCTACAGACAGAGAAGCTTCAATTAAAACAGAAAACGACGGGAGAGAGGGAAGTGCTGGATCCCAGCAATTGTGTTAAGGGGTAGGTGAATGTACCGCGAATGACCAGAGTGAATGATACTGCTCTCAGCATGCGTTACTCCTAGATCGTCGTTGGATGAATTGGAGAGGTCACTTGCCCTAGAGGTCGGGGTAATCATGGTGTTTGTGGGGTTTCCATGAGCACCACTTGGAAACCTGCTGCATTGTGGGATTTATTTGTTGTAGCTATTTCGTTTTTTGTTAGTACCACTTTACAAAATTTTAATACCGCACATTTTGTTTGGTGTTCTCTTGTGCCGTCCCCAATCTATTATATAAAACATGTGTGCAGAGTAATGAAAATATTACTATTATTATTGAGTGAGAGAACAGTGAATGCCATCAAAGTGACACTGGCGTACAGTGATAGAAAGCCCAGTATACCCATTATGACAGCTCGACTCGTAATTGTATGCGAGGCATATGCATCACAAGTACATGTGCGCGACATGGTAATATGATATCAAGATAAACAGCGCATGACCTGGAAGGTCGAGCCCAGTTAGAATTTCCTTAGTTCGAGCAGCCCATTCAGGTCAATAGATCCCTGAACAGAGGTTGTTTAAGCATGTTGAGTGAAACACTTATGTTTCTAAAGGTAAATTATTCAAACACCACAGAATTCCGCTGAAAACATGGCTATGATGCATCCCCACTACTTTTACTCATGATCAGAGATGCACATATCGTAAGTCATTATGAGAAATTCTCGACATTGAGGTCAAACAACTGACAAGCAAATCTGGGGTATTGATCAGAATACTTGCTGTAGTTCATCTTTTATACCAAGACAAAACAATGTCCATAATAACACTTCCAATTGGTTAAGATCAGAAGCAATGAGAGCAACTGTCTAGTACTGCATCAGAGCATATTATTATTATTATTATTATTATTATTATTATTATTATTATTATTATTATTATTATTATTATTATTATTATTGTGTGAGAGAGCAATGCATACAATTAAAGTGACACTGGGGTAAAGTATACGAAGCCCAGTATACCCACCATGACTAAACGTCTGATGATGGTACATCAGGCATATGCATCATAACCATATGTGCGGGACATTGTAATTTCATATCAGGATAAACAGCGCATGATCCTGCATATCGGGGCCTGGTTAGAATTTCGTGCAGGTCGAGTAGCCCATCCCACTCAAAAGGTCCCTGCATAATGTTTGTTTAAGGATATCGAACCAAAACCCCATATTTCAAATGTAAATTATCCAAACACCAAAGAACTGCTCCCAACACATGGATGTGAATCTCTCCCACTACTTCTGCTCGTGATCAGACGTGCACATATTGTCATCCACTAAGAGACATGCTCAAATGGTTATGGTCAAACAACTGACAAGTAAATCTGTGGTATTGAGCAGATTATTTGTTATAGCCCATCTTTTATACCTAGACAAAACAATGTACATGAGGACACTTCCAGTCAGTTAAGATCAGAAACCATATTAGTATTATTGACTGAGAGAGCAGCACCTAACATCAATGTGACGCTGGGTTACAATTATACGAAGCCCAATATACGCATCATGGCTACCAGTATGATAAGGGCGCACCAGGCACAGTGGACGATATGGCGATCTCATATCAAGATTAACAGCTCATGACCTTGCAGGTGGAGCGCAGATTGAGGAGCCCATCCCGCTTAAAAGGTCCCTGAATAAGGTGTGTTTAAGGATGATGAACGAAACGCCCATTTTATGAAAGACGAATTATCCAAACTCCATAGAATTCCTCTCAACACATGGCTATGATGCTCCCCCACTAATTCTGCTCATGATCAGAGATACTCATATCGTCAGCCACTAAGGGACATGCTCAACACGTTAAGGTCAAGCAAATACCAAGCAAATCTGTGGCATTGAGTACAATAATATTTGCTGTAGTCCATCTTTTATACTAAGACAAAACGACATAGAGATTAACAGTTCCAATAGTTTAAAACCAAAAGCCATGAGAGTCACTGCCTGGTACTGCATCAAGGCATGTGTAATTATTATTATTATTATTATTATTATTATTATTATTATTATTATTATTATTATTATTATTCAGTATTCTTGATATTACCACGTGCTTTAGTTGCACTACCGAGCGCACATGTGTGTGTTTTGGTTGTGTGTTGTGAGTTGTCACAGTGAAATAATAAAAGAATGGCTCTCGTCCGGTTGATCAGGCGCTCGTGTCTTTTGTGTGTTTTTCCACGTGGACCTTTAAAGCGCCTCCTTCTATTGAGATATTTTATCGTTTAATTTTTAATTGTTTTTCTTAACATTTACACGCGCTAAAACCCATTGTATCGTCCGGATTTTGTCTTTCTGTGTTATTCAATGTTCTTTAATGTTGTTTTATGCTAGTCCTTGTAGCCCATAAAAGAACTAATATATTATTATTATTATTATTATTATTATGATTATGATGATTATTATTATGATTATTATTATAAATCATCATTATTATTATTATTGTTGGTGTTGTTGTTGTTGTTAATGTCGCCATTGCAAATACTTATTTCTGATATGTTATTCCCCTTCACATTAAACTTGCAGCAAATTAAACTTACTTTTGTCGCTTCCGTTTTTATTTTTTTCCCTGTTGTTTCTGTCGTCGCCGCCGCCGCCGCCGCATTATTTCCCTAAATGATGCTATTGAACTGACAGAAGTAGCCGGTTCAGTATTACTAATAATGCTACCAGTTATGCTACTTCTAACAGCAGTAGTGGTAGTAGCAGCAGCAGCAGTTGTGGTGCCAAAAGTAATGATAATTTTTATTGTGTGTTTTGTTATTACTCTTTACTCTTTTAATTGTTTCAGTCATTTGACTGCGGCCATGCTGGAGCACCGCCTTTAGTCGAGCAAATCGACCCCAAGCCTTTTTCTTTGTAAGCCTAGTACTTATTCTATCGGTTTCTTTTGCCGAACCGCTAAGTTACGGGGACGTAAACACACCAGCATCGGTTGTCAAGCGATGTTGGGGTGATAAACACAGACACACAAACATATACACACACACACACACACACACACACACATATATATATATATATACATATACATATATATATATATATACAT
>NC_068985.1:88609093-88615067 GCF_001194135.2 Octopus bimaculoides
TATATATATATATATATATATATATATATGCGACGGGCTCCTTTCCGTTTCCGTCTACGAAATCCACTCACAAGACTTTGGTCCGCCCGAGGCTATAGTAGAAGACACTTGCCCAAGATGCCACGCAGTGGGACTGAACCCGGAACCATGTGGTCGGTAGGCAAGCTACTTACCACACAGCCATATCATTTAACCCTTGGTCAACTCTGATCATGCGGAACCATGATCAAAGACATTCCACCTGTGATCATTTAAAAAGTGTTTTTGTTTGTTGCTTTCTTACTTTTCGTTTGTCCTTTACTTCAAGATTAAGACAAGCAATACTTTGCTGCTATTTCTAGCAATTCGAGTTTCTACATTGACGCTCCAATATCTCTATTGGTGAGAGTAGTGGTGGTGGGGGCGTGGAGGTGTCAGTATTAGTAGTAATAGTAGTTTTAGTAGTGGCAGTAGTAACACCATCAGTAGCAGAAGCGGTAGTAGTAGCAGTAGTAGTGCTGCTCCATCGCTTATTGACGCAACTGTTACTGCTGTTTCTTCACTAACTACTACTACCACCACTACCACTGCTGCTGCTGCTGCTACCGCTGCCGCTACCGCTGCCGCTGCTGTGTGTTCTGGTGGCGTTGGCGTCTTCCTGTTCCAGCGCAGGAAGAGCAACGATAGAGAGAGAGGGTGTCATTGCGTTGAAGTAATCGTCGAATAAATGAGGAAAGGGCAAACACAATAGAACGGAATAGACATTATGGCACTACTATTACTACTACTACTACTACTACTACTACTACTACTACTACTACTACTACTACTACTACTGCTGCTGTTGCTGCTGCTGCTGCTATTGCTGCTGCTGCTGCTGCTATTGCTGCTGCTGCAGTTATTTT
The DNA here is from genome assembly GCF_001194135.2 of Octopus bimaculoides. Classification (NCBI taxonomy): domain Eukaryota; kingdom Metazoa; phylum Mollusca; class Cephalopoda; order Octopoda; family Octopodidae; genus Octopus; species Octopus bimaculoides. Next base: position 88,609,978 of record NC_068985.1, read on the forward strand.
ATTGTTGTAACTTTTTTGATTTTAATGCATTCATTTTAAGATAATGATATTTGTAACGGTGATGCGGTAGTTGTTGGCGTCCTTTGCAATAATAAAAAATAAACTAGAGTAGAAAATACAGACAGTGATGATGACGACGACTATGATGATGATAATGATGGTGAGAATGGTGATGGTGGTGGTCGTGGTGGTCATGTTGTTGATGATAATGATAGCTATGATGATGGTGGCGATGACGACTACGACGATGTTGATGATATTGATGACGACTACGATGGGGTTGGATTCGGTTCTGGTGGTGGTGGTGTGGATGACGACGACGACGACGACGATGATGATTAGGAGGAGAATTATGATGATGATGGTGTTGATGATGGTGTTAGTTGTGGTGGTAAGATTTGTGATTATGATGAAAATGGCTATTAAGATGGTAGCTATTAAGATGGTAGCAGTGATGCTGCTGATGCTGATGATGATGATGATGATTACGATGATGGTATATTGTCGTTGCTGCTGTAGTGTTCTAACATCTGTTGTCTTCTCTTTGTCCTCCCACAATTTATTCAGTACGTGATGCTATAACAAATTACTCACCACCGAAGCTCATATTGATGTGATACCTTTAATTACACACTGGTAATTAAGATAATAATCGATCTTTCAAACTCTTCTTCTTCTTCTTTATCTTCTTCCAGTTCTTTTTCTTCTTTTTCTTTCTCTACATATGTTGCTTCTTCCTCTTTCTCTTCCATTTCGCCCCCTTCTGACTTTTATCTTGTTCTTTATTTCCTCTCTTTTAATCTAATAGTTTTTTTTCTTCTTTTGTAATCTCCTAACTTGTATTCTTCACTATGTTCTTGTTTTCCTCTTCTCTATGTTATCATCATCATCGTCACCACCATCACCACCATCATGACGGTCCCGTTTATTAGTCGATCCTAGCTAAATGATCAGCCCACCACTGCTTTTAATGGGGAAGGACATGGAAGTATATCCCGTGTGGAGTGATTATGGTGAAACAGGTTGTCTGGTTATGAAAAAGCAAATCTAAAATGTCATTCCGTCAGTTACGACGATGATTTTTCCGGATGATCCGATCAACGGAACAACCTGCTCGAGAAATAAAGGTACAAGAGGCTACGCACTCTACAGAAACGTATTTTTCAGGAGATACTGTGTAACACAAATTGCGAGAAGGCTGGCCCTTTGAATTACAACTCATTTTTGCTACTTAAATGGAGTGGAACAGCATCTAATAAAGTGTCTTGCTCAAGGATCAAAGACACATCGCATCTCAGTAAATCAAACTCACGACCTAACTAACATCAACCGAATACGCTAACCACGAAGCCACGTGCTCTTTCACGGGTTCTGTGGTGGACGAGGTTGAGAAAGATTGAGGAGAGGCAATTTAACCTGTACAGGAAGATGCGAAAAAGCAGGTATCAGTGGTTAAGCACTCTGCCTGAATCAGACAGTGGTAAGCATATCTGTCGGTCGGAAGCTGGAGCACAGCAATAAAGCAGTGATTACGCCCTCGCTTACAAGCTGAGCATGGTCCTTACTTGTTCCTTGACGGAACCAATTTTGAAATTCTCCTTTACAAGGAAGACTAAATCTATATGTTCACACGGTTTGTATGTGCCTTTATCTTACTCGTAGCTGCCTAGTTGTTGAACCACATTCACCAATTACCAGAGTTCCTGCGAGACTTGCCCAATTCCTCCACCTCTTATGTAAGACATTTTCGCGATATTTCTTAATTTCTTTGTTCACCAATTTATTGTCATGTGTTATTGCATAATCAACAACTTAATCTTCTTTTGTCTTTGTAATCATATCAGGTCAGTCTTTGTAGAGAAACCCCATTAAACCTTGTCAATGCTATTCTCTGCCACAACACCCATACCACCTTTGTAACAATTTCACTTCTCACAATCGGCTAACGTTACTGTCCAATCTTTGACCTATACAGTCAAAACTGTGCTTATACTCTTTCTCATGTTTGCCTATAGCATTCGCCTCAACAAATAATTCATATTCTCGTCACATTCCCCACAAATATTGCAATGAAATAATTTTTGTAACGTTCTTGCTAACGTTATTGTTAATTTTGTCGTAGATGTGGTTGTAGTGATTGATGGTTGTTGAGTTTTTTGTAGTTATACTTAATGTTATTATTACCATTGATTCATACGTATAATTATTGTTATTTGTATCAAGAGTAGTAATAAGGCAGGGAGCTGGAAGAACCGTTAGTAGGCCGGGCAAAATTATCAGCTGCATTTCGTCCGGCTATACATTCTGAGTTAAAATTTCATCGCATCAGGGTGGATAATATAAGACAAACACTGTGGTTGATGTATTCGACTAGCTTCCCATCACACATTTTTGGCCCTGTGCTATAATTTGAAACTAATCACAATGAAACGCTAGTATATCATTACCTTAAAATTGAATATAATAATATTGATTTTAAACTATGTCACATGGCCAGCAATTTCAGGTGAGGTGGTAAATCAATTGCAGTAATCAATTGGTATTCATTTTATCGACCTCGAGAGGGTACGAAGAGCATAGTCGACAGCGGTCGCATTTGAACTCAGAACATGAAGATGGACGAAATACTGCTAAGTATTTTAACTGGTGTGCTAGCAATTCTGCCAGCCCTACACCTAAATGTTTATTAACGAGGAGATCAGGGACAGACCTGGAGAGATGTTCGTCGTCGCAGAATGCAACTACGCAAAGTTACGAAGCGCCGGTAATGTCACACGTTTCAAAAGCCCACGGTGGGTCCATGCAGTTGCCAAATGTTACCCGCGAGAACGAAAGAGACCACACGGAAGACCTCCGGTCTGGTGGGAATATGATTGAAAGAAGATGTTTGGAAAAACGTGGAGGAGAATGGTGAGAGCAGCAGGGAAATGGAATAAATGTTGTGTCAAGTGGACATGACTCGGTACCAGACAACCTAACCAATTCAGGTGAATATATTATTTGTAGTTACTGAAATTTATACACGTTGTACCCGAAACTCAAATACCTATTGTCAAGAGATAAAAAATGTGTTTGTATCCAAGGATGGTAATAGGTAAGTAAGTTGCTATGCAGCCAGTCACTGATAGTTTTGTCATAGATTGAAATAAAAACTTTTGGTGCGATATTTGCCGGAATTTTAAAAATGGCATTCCTTGAAGACTTTTTCATTTTGGATATCACTATAAACTTTTAAAAGTATTCTTTTAAATGATTGCCCTACTAAACTAGCCACTAGTTGGGTTGTTGGTGGATGAATCGATGGATGGATATAACAGAAATCAAATGAACACTGCTTTACATGATACTTACATGTTAACACTTAACATTCAGTGTGCTGTAAAACCACGAGGATGCTGCTTTACACATTATGTAGAACACTCCATCGGTTTACAATTTTATAATCATTAGGAACATGGACGCGTTCCAGAATATATTTTGTGAATGGATGAATATGGACTAAATTTACGCCTAGCAATGCACGGATTAGGAGATTTATTATATCGTATAGCATAAATATTTTAGTTATCTGATTAATTCACGCATTTGGTCGCATTTCAATACTACATAAACAAAAAACCAAGGATATCATAAGAAGGGTGATATTAACGCAATAATACCATCACGGAACAGAAATGTTATTTCTTAAAACATTCAAAATATTTATATCGTAAAACGTTGTGTTAGTCTGAGAAATCAAAAACAGATTATCTCTCAAATTTGTGCCAAAATATTGTAGGAAACAGAATTGTTCCTCTCTTTATGTTCTTTCTATGAAATTCCTTGAGTTGGTAGGATGCCTAATGGTGTTATTACATTCTCGCATTTCCATAATCATAATGAATTTCTTACATTTTCCATTGCATAACAATATTGAAACGATTCCTGGAATAAACACTATTTGCAATGTGCGTTTTTCGCTTACTGCTAAGCAGTTGTTCTCAACCAGAGTTATAGAAACATTGGGAGTTCATAGACATTTCATTGTTTAAATTTATGGTAAATAAATTGGTTATATTTTTACGATATACAAGATATTTCAACATTTTATTTTATGATTCCGAGAAATATATAATTATAGATATACAATATGGATTTCCTGTATAAAACGAATGTTGATGGAGAGGCAGTAAATCAAAAGAGGAAAGAAAGGGGTCCATAGGGAAAAAATTGTTTGAGAGCCATTACCCTAGGGGTGAGTGTGGATCAGCGTGGTGCTCACTCGACGTCTATTGGATCCCATAATTTAATTTTATAATTAATAGTCCAACCTTTTTTTCAATAGTATATACAACCTAAGTATGTGTCATTCGAGTGGGCGTTGTTTTAAAAGCTATCAACGCAATGTATTTTAATAAAATGCATGGAAGAAGACAATTTTTTAAAGGATTTAACTGTAGAAGATATTGAATTTTGGGAAAATATTATTTCCCTGTGTACGGCTGCGATCTTATAGAATCGTTAGCAGACCGGGAAAAATATTTAGCGACATTCCTTCCGTCTTTACGTTCTGAGTTCACATTTGGTCGAGGTCGATTCTGCCTCCCATCCTTTTCCAAGATCGATAAAATAAATACCAGTTGAACATAGGTGGCGATGTTATCGACATACGGAATTTCAAATCAATATTATACAATGTAAATGCTATAAGTTATATCCGATTGGTCTATGCTCAATGTGCAGCATACAATTTATTCTCTCTCGATGTTTGGCAATTCTGGTTGAATCTCTGGCAGTTCTGCACACATATCCTCTAATAAAAAACGGTGGACAGCCATAGAAAGTGTAATTAATTGCTACTTTCCGTCTAACATATATTCTGCTATTACGTAAGGTATTTTACTTTGGTATATGTGGGTATTTACTAATAGAAACAATATCATCCTGTTGGGATTGAGTTGAGGTTAAATACCAAGAAGAGGTTTTAATACCACTATTGTAGTGGTGTAAACATATTCTGTATTGGAGCATGTATGTGTTTTTATGCATATGAGTATGAAGATCGAAACATAAAAATGTAAAAATAAATATGAATATATATATGTATATAT
>NC_068985.1:88615077-88615511 GCF_001194135.2 Octopus bimaculoides
TAAATTTTCATATTCAAAAGAGACAGAGACTTCAAATTCGATATATCGATTTATTCACCACTCTATGTTAACATTTATGTGCCAAACGTATCCAGTGACTGGAGATCCTAACGAGATCCTAAAGACTTAATAATAGTTGTGTATGTGTTTCTTCGTGTTTTGTTCGAAAGGTAACCACTCCTGAAGAAGTGCCAAATGTCTAAATCCAATGGACCAGTCACTGGATACGTTTGGCACAGAAATGTTAACATAGAGTGGTGAATAAATCGATATATCGAATTTGAAGTCTCTGTCTCTTTTGAATATGAAAATTTAAAAGTTTAAAAATCTTATAATATAAATATAGACTGTGAGAACGACCCTTAAGGAATCTAGTTAATGATCTCCTAAGGTAAGCTCTTATGCTATATTTGTAACAGTTGCTACATCCTCTG
>NC_068985.1:88616360-88620065 GCF_001194135.2 Octopus bimaculoides
ATAAATATATATATATATATATATATATACATATATATTTATACATATGTATACACACACACACACACACACACACACACACATATATATTTACATATACGCATATGTTTGTGTATGTATGTATATGTCTTGCGTCTGTACCTGTGTGTGTGCAGATAAGTAGGTCAATATATATGCTAAATGCAATAATTACGCAGGCCTAAATTTGAGCGTCATCCTAGAGTGACATTCTCTGTACCTTTTTTTCCGCTTTCGTGTTTAGCATTTCATCTGCTAGTTATGTTGTCGCCTTTTAGTCTCACAGTTATCTGTTATAGCACTTTCTTTTATATTTGTTTGCTTACCCGAATAATCTGATAATAATCACCTTCATACATTTGCCCCTATTTTGTAACATATGATATAATTTTCTTAGTGTGTATTTATTAGATATCTATTTTTAGTAAGTGCGAATATTTCATAATGATTTTTTAGACCCAGGGGCAAGTGATCATCTGTATTCAAGGTAAATGTATAACGTCTTAGTCATATTTTGTCTGGTATGTTAAAAAATGAATTCATTGATGCATATTACTGAAAAAAAAAAATAATTATCGAGAAAATTTATCTAGAATATTCTTTCAAAACTTTCCTTTCATATGTGCGTGTTGTGATATGTCTAGTTCATTAATTCCTAAATATTTGCAAGTCTGCATTCACTCGAATTATTATAATATTTATGTTTCCTTATGTAACATGATATTAGCTTTCTTAATTAACTTTCCGACTTTCATTGTTACCTTAGCGTATTTGTCTAATCCGAATATTCATATCAATGTAGTAAATCTCTTTACGGTCTGTAGCAGAGTTTTAATTGTCTACCGTCTGCAGCGTATAGCTTGACGTATTCCATATTCACAGATGTGACTAATTTTCCTCGCATAACATTTTATCCGAGACTAGTCTGGTTTAATAGTGTTTTTGATATTTGTTAACATCAGATGGAAACAACCACGGGCAGAGTGAGTAACGTGAGGATGTTATTCTTTTAAATATTACGTTAGGTATTTTTACCCCTCCACATACATACACACATGTAACCACCTCTAATATGTTACTCATTTTATTGTGATGTGTCCAATGTTTCTAATACATATTTCAAAATTTATTGAGACATAGGTATTCCTGACTGCTACTGAGAAATGCTACCCAGAACAACTTCTCCCTCACATTCGTTGTCAACAAACGTGTTCCCGTTTACTGGTCTTCATTTATGGTTTTGATTGTTTGATGAGGTATGCATGTCTAAGACTAAAGTGCTGGAATGTCTTCTAAGCTGGTAGGAACGGAATTATGTCGACGAATAATGACCAACTAGAATGCTATCGGGTAATATCATCCGTAAAAACGGAATCGGCTATGAAAGCTATATATCAATATCTGAGGTATTTTCTGGCAAGGTGAACATCACGGCAAAGACTCTTCCACAGATCCCTAGGAGACATTTATTTATATCCTCCAATTGTTCCTTTCATACGATGTTAACAATATCCGACAAAGGAGATATCTCCCCGTCTATTAGCCTCATGAGCACATCACGTGATATCACAACCGGCCTCATTTATCATTTTATTTTATCTCGAAATGTACTGTCCATCGTTTATGTATTTTCAGTGGTCATATTCGAGTTAATGTTTTCAAGCAGTAAACGATATTTATAAATATTCACCGGGAAGAATAATGTCTCAAAAGTGACTCATTGAAGAGTTGCGCACAAGGTTTTCGCTAGGTTATACAAAACGTAATCCCTTCTTATAATTACTGCGGAAAGAATTAGAAACCGTCGTATATTGGTAAATTCTTGAAGTTACTTTTTAACAGCGAATAGCAATTTTGAATCTCCGATGTTCTTGCGGTAGTTATCCTTTCTACAGACATATCCAGGAAAACTGTTCCTTTTATTCCCTGACAAACGATTTTTACTTACTTTGAAGTTCATGCTAATACGCTTCAAATTCTAATTTCCGACAGTTTTCTTTAAATTATTGTGGTCAGCGACGCAAAACGTATCATTTTGAAATATGGAAAGCATATGTTTTTGAAAATCACACTTTTCGAAATTAGTGTCACTTTCAGTTCTGTAGCTGTTACATTTTATCTCTTACTTGTTTCAATAATTGGTCTGCGGTCGTGCTATCGCATTTCATATCAAAAATAATATTCCATATTTTAGATATTCAGTCTGGTGTCTGCCAGTTCTCGTGATAAAATGATGAATTAAAATAGAATACTATAAAACCATATGAAGAAATCTTCAAATAATTACTGTGAATATGGTGACAATATACCTAGATAATGAAGCAAATGCAGTAATTCAATGATGCTAACATTTCCGACCCCCCCCCCCAAAAAAAAAAGAAAGAAAAATTATTTCGTATGTAACCGCTCAATAATGCTAGACACACATTGGGATTAAGCTTATCGCCATAAAAGATACAGAAATATCGCCAATCTCTCGTCAAATAAGAAATCTAACATAAAATTCACTACTGGCACACAGTAAAAGTAAATATTATCTACAAAAGTTTTCTGAAAAATTACAATATATATTATACCTGCATTACCGACAAAGAAAATTTTATATCAGTAAACGTTTTCGTATTTCTAGGAAAGTAAAATCATGAATCCTTCTTGAAAGTATATACATGTAAAACATATAAAATATGTGAAACATATCTATACTTGGTATTAGATACATTGACGAAAATTTCATCTGGCAAATAAAATATCGCATATCCGAATCAACGAAAGACAAAGCATATATATTAGAGGAACACCAATAAATGTCTATGAAACAAATTCTGAAACACTACCGCCATATTTTTAGAATCAAAATCACATTCATAATACCTAACTTACACGAAAGAAGACAAATATTATTCAGGTAACAAAAAACTAGAACCTGAGCAGAATTTTCAAGAACATGGTAAGACTAAAACTTACTGAAAATGTAACTTTTCGAACTAATGTCAAATATTTTCGAACTAATGTCAAATATTTTCTTAAAATACCTGAAAATATTAAATACGCAGAGAAATGAAGAGAAACGTCTCACAAAATGTAGTTCTGTTTTAACACGAAACGAAATATATTAGGGAAAGAAAGGCGACGAGAAAATAACAAATTACCCAGTTGAAAATATTCTGCCAACAACACACCACGACTGCGTTATGTATACAGAGACACCAGATATTGTTTAAACTCCTTTCCCAAAATTCATATCATGAGTGACTCATTTAATTTATTTAAGCAAATTGCTTGCATGCACCAAATGTTACTTTTCCCCAACCCTAATATTTTACAATCAACTATTACAGGTATTTCACATTTAACAATCTAATTTTTATATTAATAATAATGATATCTCCAATATTTCCAGTATTATAAACATAGTAATTAAGCGGAAATAATCTGCAACACCGACGTAAAAGATATGCAACCTGAGGGGAAAATTGAAGAACATAACAGCTGGTGTTTATAGAAGTGTTTAATATTAATATACTGACAGAATAGGAAAATACAATTTTATAATAGCATAATATTGTTTAATATAAAAAGAAACATAGTTACCTTGACATGGATTAAGTAGCTCCAAATGATCAGTAATTTATGTCTTTGATTTCTCATGAAATATTGTCTCCTGTCTCGTACATATATTATATATAT
>NC_068985.1:88620192-88621207 GCF_001194135.2 Octopus bimaculoides
ATATATATATATATATATACACACGCAATAATTTGATGGGTACCAAAGCCTTGTGTTTTGAAAATGGAAATAGCAATTTCCAGTAAAACGAGCTTCACTTAAACAGGGTCCAATACCAGTTCATATACATACATACATACATACATACATACATAAGAACTGATACAAATCTCTCTCCAATGAGCTTAGGTAAAATCGCTGTATCAGAACAACAGAAAGAACGAACCAGCTCACACGAGAAGAGAGTCTATGGATGCTTGGCACAAAAAACACAAACCAGAGAAAATTATTGACAACCCACTGTGAAGGACACATCGCGAACAAGAGTTCCTCATGAAGTACCTACAGCATAAAAGGCTGAAAGAGATGACAGACAACATATGAAGGCTGTTCAAGATCGAGACATGTGCCATCAACCACATTATTGCTAAATGTAGGACAATTTCTTCCTGATATTTACTTCTCATAATGCATAATACGGTGGCTAGAAGAATCTGAAACATGATAGGAAACAGAATATATAACTATTCATATATAAAAGCATACACACAGATACACAGACACATACAGTCTCACAAGCAGGGAGACTCAGGAGCACACACACACACGCTCGAACACACAATACAAAAAAAAACTCAAACACACATATGTACATGCTTCATATTTGCCACCCGCCACGTGAATGAGCTACTTTTTTTTTATTGAACTTCACTACATGTACATAACGCACTATATGTTTTTCTTGCATTTCAGCCGTATACTCCCATCAACTTCACCTGAATCCCCTTACTACAACGATACTTGTGCACAGCACACACCTATGAAACATGAATATGATCTTACCAACTTACAACTTCGTGGAACATGTTTATTGTAAAAAAAAAACAAAAAACTGTGAAATCACATAACTAAGTGCAGGAAAATGGACGTTGAAAGCGTACATGAGTGTGGGACCGCTGAATTCTACATACATTTTTATTCATTCTACTTATTTCCTCTTTTTCCTTTCTGTAGC
>NC_068985.1:88623058-88623324 GCF_001194135.2 Octopus bimaculoides
TATAGATAGATAGATAGATAGATAGATAGATAGATAGATAGATAGATAGAGGGAGAGATCATCAGAACATGAACAGTTTACGTCAGAATGGCTCAATCTAATAGGTATGCCATCTGAGTGCTCAAATAGTTGTACCACGTAAATTCATGTATATATACATGAATTCATGTATACACACATATATATATATATGGATAGATAGATAGAATGACAGTTAGATAGATAGATAGATAGATAGATAGATAGACAGACATACAGACAGATAT
>NC_068985.1:88623726-88625038 GCF_001194135.2 Octopus bimaculoides
ACGTATATGTGTGTTTGCGTGTGTACATATATACATATATACTACTCATATTATTATTTAATTGAACGCCACGCATACACATATATTTACACACACACACACACACACACACACACACACACACACACACATATATATATATACATATATAAGTTTTTTTTCTTTCGCAGTTTGCTCACGTATTTTTGTCATGCAGCAACATCTTGTTGTTTGTGTCTCTCTTATTTTGTATCCTGTTTAATTGTTACTTTATTTCGTAGCATAAGTACCCAATATCCTATGGCCAAATATCTGTAAGTACATAATATTTCTATAACGAAAGGCAAACACATTTACACTCTATTTTTATGAAATCTTCATAATTGAAACGTAGTCGAATATCCTTTTCTATTTCCGTACGATATTCCACAAAACATACGGTACGTTTATTTTATTTGTTATTGTTACCATTTTTGCACAAAAGTACTACGTCTTACACAAACTAAGCGAAATCAGCTTAAATACCATTGTCCATTTTCTCAGAGTTATAAGATCCGAACGATATAAATCCAAAGTGATAAAAACTCAGTAGTACACATCGACAAAAATCACAGTAGAAACGTAATACAACGCCATCATGTCGAAACAACACGCCGAAAATAGTCCTAAGTTGCGCGTTTAGTGAAACTAACATTCGTAATAACGCATAGTTCATTCTTTCTCAAACTGAAAATATCCAAACCTCATGTTTTAATCTCATTGCACAAAGAATAATAACTATCATGAGAGACACATTCGCAACAAACTGAAGGAAATGACTACTTTGTATAGGATCAGAATGAAACACTTGGATAAATGAACCACGTGGATAAATGCTTTTTCTTACCCCAGCCCATGGGGAACAGCGTCTGTAACAAGCTCGACAGCAACCAGGTTAGCAGGAAAAGCAATAGTCATGGCTACCACAACAGCAACAGCATCAACAATGACGAGCACAGTCAAAAGATCACCAAAGCCACCAACCACTATAGATTCAGTACTATCTACATAGAACAAATAAGAAGGTTAATAATATTTCAGATTATTGCTTCCCATCCGGTGATGTAACCATGGTGAGGACAAGCTAGACCGTCATCTTCGAACCAAAGTATGCTTTTGTTTTAAGTTCATGTTCTGAAATTTTATAATACTTTCAAGGAATTTATTGTGTGGAACTTGCTGACGTAGTCATATATAACGCCTTACAAGATTTTAAGTCGAATAGTCAATTGTGTGTACATGTGTGTGTGTGTACGTATGTACATATATATATATATACATATATATATATATA
>NC_068985.1:88625186-88638096 GCF_001194135.2 Octopus bimaculoides
ATATATATATTTGCATGCAGACACAGAGGTATATATGTATATATGCATACATATAGTGCACATTTTCAAAATTTCCTGGTAATATGCACGATTTATATGTTAAGACGAAAGATTTTATTCGTTTTATGAAGTGTTTATTGTAGAATCTAATTCATATCATGCTATAATTTCATTACAGCAATTCTGAAGAACTAGTGATTATGTTCAAGTAGACAAATGGTTACTGTTGTTCTCTGTAAATTAAGTATCGGTTCCAGTGATGGGAAATTATCAGTAAATGTTGTCCTGATCAGTGTGATTACGGCCACCCAAACATCGTGTTATTAAAATCTAAAATGTCATACTTACTTGTACAAGTGTTGCAGGTGTTCGTTATAATGTAACAGCATTTCCGCCACAATGTAAAGTTATTTCAAATCAGCTGACTGAATATTTGCAATTTCTCCTCTTCTATGAATAACCATAATGACGCCTATTGTCATAGTGCTGGAATTATTGTCAGAGATGCATTATTTTTAAGTGTTGTATTATTTCAGAAGTTATGATGTTATTCTCAATTGGTAATTCCGCAATAACTGGTCAATAAAAATGTAATGTCAGGCTATAAAGAATACTTGATGTTTGCTGTACAACGCTTTAGGAACTAAGAAAATCAATGTACTTGGAAGATGTGGTTGGTTATCAGACATAAAAACTTTTTCTCAATGTTCTCATTGAAAATAATAATACCATGTTTAAAATGAAAATGATGAAAGGTATCAAAATAAAATCCTTTGAAGTGGTATTTATCTTTCGGTAGAGTTTATCTCTGCTGCAACAGTGGTTCAAATTTGATCACCACAGAAAATGTGTCTTCTGTTGTATTGGATTATCGGAACAAGAAAGACAAGTTTAATAAGCGCTGATTTATTCCGTTTTATGGGAGAGAGGTTATTTGGTAAGAGGTTAGTACATGGTTACTTTAATTTCTTAGAAGTTTATTTCCAATTTTGTTTCTTTTTGTTGTCTGTTTTTACTTTTTTTGTGTGTGTGGGGGGGGGGGGGGGGGGTAAAGCGAATATATCGATATTATATTTCAAAATAATATTAGTGAGGTACAATGCTAAATGTGGACAACTAAAGAGTTACACTTTCCGTGGATGAGCGAAGACACAAAAGAAAATCTATTAAAATGATCCATGCGGATAACGAGATTAAGGAATCAAATTTGGATTTGTAGGAACAATTTTAAAATAAAACAAAATCGATCAATTTCTTCTAATCGCTTTTCTGATCTTTCAGGGCTCCTAATTTTTGTCAGCTATTAAAACAAACAAAGGTAGTTTTTGTTTAAATAGAGACAAGCTTGTACGCCACGCATTCCATCGCAAAAAATGTGCCTCCTCGGATGACCTGAAAAATATTTTGGAAATAAACGGGAAATAGACACTACCACCCGCCACCCTCAATATGGTTGTTGAACATTTTTCGGACAATCATAAACCATGCATAAACCAGCACCAGAAGAGTAGCCTAATTGTTTTCACGGTGTTTGAAAGAATGAACGCGAAACTAAGGCGTCTGAAGTAAATGATGGCCAGGTTTTCGGGAGGATCTAGAAATAGAAGAAACAAAATAAATCATATCACAACACAATCTGTTATGGAAATATACCGAACATGAGGGATAGTTATAGGAAGATCTAAATATGGGGTAGAAAAGAAGATCGATACATAAAACAGAAACACACATACAAGAAGTATGATTACATGAGGAAAATCAGAGAAACAGATAGCAGCAGCGCCGGGTAAATTGTCGCGATTTTATATTCTAATTTCACGCATGCGCATTGTTTGATTTTGATTTTGTCGACTACACAGATTCTGTGAAAAAAAACAGCAAAATGACGCAATTCACTCTACCATAAATAAGGAAACGACATTCTGTATTGCTTGGAATTCGCGCCTGAAGTTCCAACACGCATATTTCACAATGTTTGAGTGTCAATCTGAGGGTGGGGCAAACTGAGTACGTGTACCGGGAATGATGTAAATCAAACATCCAGTTAACTTCATAGTGTTTAGAGTGATCACTACTGATCATATATAAAAGCATGCATACAGTTATGCCTGAATTGATCTTTCCACATGGCGTCAGATTCATCTCAGAAGCCTACATCAAGTGCCTGGAGGAGGTAGTGCTTCTTTAGATCAAGAGGGTGGCTGCTGGAAGGCTCTATGTTTGGCAACAGGACTCTGCACCACGCCGCACCAGCAGAAGAACCTACTCATGGCTGTCAGACAATTATTGCAACGATATGACTCTTAACACCAAGCCACCTAACTCTACAGACTACAAACCCCTGTTTTATTATGTGCAGGACGCAGTTGAACGAGAGGCCTTCAAAATTCCTTGTAGCACCAAACTTTGAACTGAAGATAAGGATTATGGCACCATTCACCAACTAAAACAAGGAGAACGTCTAGAAGAGTTGCAGGAGATTCCGAAGTCGTCTGGAGGCCGTTGTTGAAGGCAATGGCGATTTTATTTAATAAATTTATTCAGTCGTATATCAAGATATTTTAATGTAATTTTGGTAAATATATCTGTTGAAACGAGATGTTTATTTTGTTTTCATTTCTTCATAATTTAGACGACAGTTTTTTAACCGCGCTCCGTATGTATGTGTGTATATATATATATATATATATATATATATATATGTATACATACAGAGAGAGAGAGAGAAAGAGAGTGAGAGACGCACACATACATATATTACTTGCATATATATTGCTTTGTGTGTGGTGCCATATTTGTTTGTGTGAATGTGTGAGGGGACGGTAGATTGAAAGTAGCATATATAACGATATTAGTTAATGGGAATGTAAAATGAGTTAAAGAGAGCTGGAAGCCAAGCAGGGGAGAAATTTTCACCTTTACAATTTTCTTTTTTCTTTTGTCTCATTCAAAATTGATATTACACTAAGAACTTAGAATGCCATAATTTGAAATGTACTCAATTACGGAACATCTGTCAATATCTGAAGAATACGTGACACGTGACACACTACTAACTACTTGGCAACATCAAAGTCTAGCTTAGACTTTAAAGTAGTGAGATAGAGAACCTGACTTCAAATTCGCACATGTGTGTGTATGAGTGTGTGTGCTTGCGTGTGTGTGTGCTTGTGTGTGTGTGTTCATAGTAGCGTATAATGATATGTAATATCTACCTATCTATCTATGTGTGTGTATATATATATATATATATATATATATATATATATATATATACACATATATATAAGTGTGTGTGTGTGTGTATGTGTGTGTGTGTGTGTGTATGTGTGTGTATCACATATTTTTACCTTCTACACATTTAAATGAAGACGACACATCTGTATTCAATTTCGAAGAGTTTTCCCTGTTACACGCATGCCAATGTACTTTTGCGTATATGAGTTGTTCCTTTTCATAAGTTCACGTTTATAGATTCTGACAAGTTGTAGTAACTTGCTGATGTCCATATATATTTCGGTATATGTATTCAAAGAGACACATACGAGCATATAGCGATACGTATATATATATACACATAGGAGTGTGTATGCCGTGTGTGTGCGCGCGCGCGCATGTCTTCAGTGATGGAGTCAATGTGATGGACATTGTGTGTGTGTGTGTGTGTGTGTGTGTGTGTGTAGTTGGTTGGCAAGTAAGTTCCCACCGTTTTTCTTTTAAATATTGGAAACTATTTTGTTCTTTTTTCATTTTTGTTTTTTATTTTTTTTTATTTTCAGATCATTAAAATGTAATGTCAAGTACAGAAGAACGAGCATTTTCAACAACATTTTCTTTCTTTTAATCAAAGTTCTAAGGCCGCAAAAGTTGCTCATGACATTTGTGCTGTGTATGGAGAGGGTGCCATAGCTGACAGAACCGCTCGTGATTGGTATGCCAAGTTCAAAATGGAAATTTTGACCTCAAAGATGCACCTCGTTCTGGCCATCCAGTTGAGTTCGATGAAGAACGATTGAACCAACTTTTGCCCGAAATCGTTCGTGAAATGACAAGAGAACTGGCATAGAAAATGGAATGTTCCCACATTGCTATAGAGAAGCATCTTCACTCAATGTGAAAGGTTCAGAAGTATGGAGCATGGGCTCTTCATGCTTTAAGTGACAACTAAAATGTACGAGCCACAATCTCCGCTGGTTTGCTTGCTCGTCCCTGCTCAACTCATGGACACAAGTAACGATTTCTTTACCAAATCGTTACTGGCGACGAACAATGCTGCCTGTTTATCAATATGAAGTAGCGTAAGGAATAGCTTAGCCCCGATGAACAAGCGACACCGCAGGTGAAACAAGATCTTCATCCGCGTAAAACGATGTTGCGTGTATGATGTGACTGGGAAGGGATTATCCATTACGGAGTGCTTGAAAGGAACCAAACGGTCAACGCAGAACTTTATGTTCAACAGAGGGAACGACTCAACACGGCTATTCAAGAGAAAAGGCCTAATCGGCAGCATGAAGTTCTTCAGCTGCACGACAACGCCCGCTCTTATATCACCAATATGACCTAGGAAGCCATTCAAACACATGGCTGGGAACTGCTGCCACACCTTCTGTACTCTCCTGATTTGGCACCAACAGATTTCCACCTCTTTCAATCTCTTTCAAATATTATGCGTGGAGTTTCGTTCAGTACTGATGCAGATTTGAAAGCTTGGTTGGATCAATTTTTCGAGTGATTTCTACCAACGAGGTATTGAAAATTTTGTTGAACATTGGGAAAAAGTTGTAAACAACAAGGGTGAATAAATTAATGATTAATTGGCTGTTATTTTCTTATTAAACGTTTAAAAGGAATTAAATTTTAAAAAACGGCGGGAAGTTAGTTGCCAACCCAATATACACACACACACACACACACACACATATACACACATGCACACACACATACACACACACACACACACTCACACACGACATATATGTATATATATATATATATATATCAAACGTAAATTGAAACAGATCACAAAGGTTATCGTGGTACACGTGTCTGTATATATATATATATATATATATATATATAGACACACGACGGGCGTCTTTCATTTTGCACGTATCAAAACCACTTGAAACATCATGGTCGGTCTGAGACTGTAACAGAAGATACCTACCCAATGTACCATGCAGTGTAACTAAACCGTGTAACGTGTATTTGGCTATCAAGCGTCTTAACACCCCGCCACGCCTGCACCTACCTAGTCTCTTACCAAACTCGCTTGTGCCTATATATGCATAGATATACGTATATTCATATATTATGCGTATATGCTTAGGCATTTGTCTGTGTGCGCGTACACTCAGAAAATATTTGTTGTGTATATTGCAACGTTTTTGTGTATATGTACTTCTATGTATAATAAACACAGTGAAAGATAAGCTGCGTAAATCATTTATATTTTGCGTGAATCACACACACCGTACTTTTATATCAGTGTTCATATATATCACAAATTTCACATGTTATATAAGTTCATTAAAATGTTGCAACTCCATTCGTTCGCATATTTGAGAGCATAGAAACTTGATTAGTTACCATGTTTAGTTTTAGCTCTATTCTTTTAAAATGAGTTTTCTTTCTACTGTACTTATTCAAATAATTATAATATATATGTTGCTTGAGACGGTGCATTGTAAAATCTAGCATTCGTCTATTAATATTTAAACGTTTATGAATACACATTTCAAGACGGTGATCAGCGTTCCATATATGCATATATAGTGATATCTCTCTTGTAAGCATTTCAACTTTATTATGATGGCGATCAAGATGATAATGGGGATGGTTTGGAGGTTCAGGAATATAGGAAGGCGAGAAATATTTTCAGATGGTCGGATATGATTTAATATATAACATTTTATTGTCAATATCATACTTTTCCAAGTACACTCAGTGTTTTTAAGGTGCTTTCACAAATTTCAAGCAAGCATATTTATGCACAGTATATATATAGATATGTATGAGTGTGTGTGTGTATGTGTGTGTGTGTCTGTTCAAGTCTTCTGAATTATTATATTTAGCACATTTGAATGTTTTAATCTCCACGAACTCAAAAGAGAGCGTAAATTTAGATTCAGGCATTCGCATAGCACGAATTCACATCGGTATCTGCTGAGGTGAAAATACTCTTCAACGTTTGTTAGGATATCTAAGAATACTTTCTGAGTTGTTCATAGCAGGGGAGTTAGGTATATCTTCTTAAATAATTAAAATAAACAACTTTTTCCCATAAACATGGTTATGTCCCGCCTCGATATTCATTATATCATGAAGAATTTTGGTACTTATGATGCAAGAGAGAAAATTTGCAACATTTCAAACCTAAATTAAATTTAAATGATTTCATTATAAATTATTTCCCTTCCACTTTAAGTCAACAATTCTCTTTATTTGCTCCTGACTTTATTATTTATTGGACTCTTCAATGTCTGAAGTTCTTGCACAATATTGTACATTGTTTGATCAGACTTCAAATTAGATGAAATTGGCTGACTAAAATTGTAGAGAGTCAAGACGAATGTCACATTTGACATATTTTATTAATACCAGATAAAGATTACCGCCCCAGGAAACCAACAACGAGGAAATATTTCCAAATGAGCAAAGTCATCGATAATTTTAGTTATTATGATATTGGTTTCAAATAAAACATGATTTGCTGCATCTTGCAGCTGCAGCAGAAATTAATTTTGTTTTTCTTAGAAAGTAGCCGATTCATTAATACTAGTTTTTTTATAAGATTTTTTTTTTTTTAATTTTAAGTAAGAGAGAAAGTTTTTTTGTTTTTAATGAATTATTAGTTACTGTATGACATCGAACATTCTTGTTTACGAAACGATTCTATTCACTATTTTATAACAATTTATTGGTTTCAATGCTTTATTCAGAAAATAAATTAATTCCCAAAGAAGCACACTCTAAACGATGTTAACAACAAAATGAGAGGTTCCTTAGCGTGCAAGAAATAGCAGTGAAATATCTTCTAGGACTCATCATTTTAGAGTGGTGCTATAGTATAACATAGTCGGGATGTGCGGACAGCAGAAGGCGGTTTAAATTTATTAGTATTATAGCCCTAGTTGAAGGTATATTACTCATCAAAAAAAGGGAACATTACTCTGGACATAGAAAACGGTGACCATATTCCAAGCTACTTCGAAGATGAGTGGTAGCATTATAAGGAAATGAAGATGTGTGCTTCGAACAAATTCAAACTTTACTAAATTTACCAAAACAAACTCTTCGCAACTAAGCCTTGTATCGTTTAAAACAGCACTGAACATTACCATAACATATTCCAAGGTTGCTGAGGTCATATTTGGAAACTGCTGATGAAATAAGCACAGCGTGTAAGTAATTGATATTTAGAAAATGGTACATATTCATGTAATGGTTCTTCGTTGGGTTTTTTGTGATATAAGTGATTCGTGTGCACAGAGTATTGACTATGATTATCCATGGATTTATTGGAAGAATAATCAATTTCTTAAGCAATATATTAGATAAATGTGCAGTATGTGGCCCGGCTTTCGATGAGAATTAAAGTATCATCGGAACTGAGGAGTCACGAAAGAAAGGCTGACGGTAAGAGCTGTTAACGAAGAACCATGCGAGATTTTGAGGAGATATATATCACGGCGTATCTTTCCAGGATCCCCATCAGGAAATAGGTTTGTTTTCACTTCCACCTTGTAGATTAATGGATGCACTGCGGCGAGATATTTCGAGCAGGATAACTGGAGAGCTTCGAGATCAGGAGCATAATTACGCACACACACACACACACACACACACACACACACACACACACACACACACACACACACACACACACACACACACACACACACACACACAATCAACTTCTGAAAGATCATGATTGATCCCATCCCCCTCTGCGCTATGAAGATCTAGAGTGTCAAATGGATGGGCTGGAGAGGTGTCATTGGACTTGATATTTAGGTGGTAAAATCTCAAATCTTAGAGAATCCTGTCATGGTCTGAGAGTAGTGGTGTTTTTCCACTGCAATATTATGGATAGTGTTAGTGTGGTTACTGAACACTAGTTCCGACAGTGTTTTTCTGACACCTTGTTGCTTACAAAACAAGTTGGGGTAGGAAAATCTCCTCCATGAAATCAAACAGCAATTTTATTGCTTCCTTATCATGGGATGAGGTAGAAAAACCTGGTTTCAAGCGGTTTTTGGACTAGCCAACACTGGTAAGGCTGAATTCCCCACTCATTAATATGTTGTCAACATGACACTGATGGATGAGACACTTAATATTGTTGAGGCATTCCTTCAAGCGTAGTAAAGGAGTTAGGGGTGGTCTATAGAGCCCAACTACTATTAAATTGTTGGTTCTAATATACAAAGAAGCTGCTTCACAGTAGCCGTTGACACATACGTGCATTGCTCTAACGGGAAAAGAATCGTCCACGAAAATGGCGGCCCCACCCTTTCTTCTGCCAACACGGAAATGGCTCATCGCTATATCTCATTATTCTTCCGATGATGCAACAGATGTCTGAAGTATGAATTGCTACCGCTTCATTTGCGTAACATGCATCACATGCGGATTTTCTTTTGGAACAACGGTTAAAGATTTTCTACACAGCTATTTGTTTCCTTCCTTCTCAAGGTCTATATTCATGTAGAATTATGTTTAAACATAGGTATAATCTACCCTGATACCAGAATGATTTGTCTGTTTATAATTGTATCCATTTACACTTGTACATATTCAATTTATATACTGCCTATAGCAAACAGTCATTATATGCAGGTATAACATCCTTAATTTTGGTTGCAGTTCAAGTTGCAGTTTTAGGTGTCTAGTCAACATTCAAGACTAACTGCATGCAACTGTTTGTGTGTCTGTTCAGACGTGATTCCATTTGAATTCTACTTAGATGGAAAAATGGGATAAATGAATAGATAGATAGATGGATAGACATCAATGGAGATACATGCAGATAGATAGATAGATAGATAGATAGATAGATAGATAGATAGATAGATAGATAGATAGACATAAATAACGAGACATTGAGGGAGAGCCATGTAGATAGGGAAAGAGGGAGACAGAGATAATAGAGATAGGGAATGAGAAAGACATACATGTACGTATTTAAAAAAGTTGTTATTGTACTGTAGACGCTACGCTTTTATGGTCGGTCGCACTCCTGCGCTCTTCAAATATAAACGTGAAATGAGTCTACGTATTATACCTTTATTCATTAAATAATACTTATGACTCACAGAGCTTCTTTGCTGATGGGACCAACAAGAACAATGCACTCTATATATAGATTTGATAAACAAATCGGAAGATGGCTGTAGTACGAAACTTCATTAAGCACAACGATCGTTTCGATCGGTTCTTCACCTGTCCAACAGGTGTAGAATATTGTACATCTGGTTCCCTTTCATCAGCCAGTGCGGCCTTTGACAATTTAAGTGTTTGGTGTAGGACAAAACATCCAACTAGATATACAGAGATCTCCTCGCTGTGTTTCTTTCGATGGCTGTGCATTGGTAAACTAAGAGAACATAGAAAGTTTATGAGATTAAACTGGCGAATAGCGCTGGATAGAGTTTACCGTCAACTCTAGCCAAAGTTTACCAGCTTCCTACTACTAAAAGTTTCCCCCACCATATATATACACATAATAGATTATCCCGTTACACAACGTACGGGGGTTCGACATTCCCTTACTGAACAACAAGTCAGGTGATTTGTTTATAGTGATCAAATGATTGTGTAGACATAGGCTCACTCCATCTATCAAATCGACATAACCTGTACAGGTGCAAATGGGTGCCACATGTCATATGTCGCAATGATCGCAGATCAACGTGAAATGAAGTGCTTTGCTCAAGAAAGCAACTCAACACCCGGTTTGAGTATTGAACCCATGATCTTGCAAACGTGATTTCAGCACCCTAACCACTAAGTCATAAGGCTTCACACGCGCATAAACATATATACATGTATACTTATTCACCTACATATATATATATATATATATATATATATATATATATATATATATATATATATATATATATATATATATATATATATATATGCATGCATGTATGTATACATACAAACCATCACACACACACACATATAGAGAGAGAGACATGTAGATAGATAGATAGATAGATAGATAGATAGATAGATAGATAGATAGATAGATAGATAGATAGTTAGATAGAGGTATACATACATTTACATATACACACACATAAGTGTGTATAGATATGTGCGTTTGATTGTGATTAAGTATGTTTGTATGAGGGATGTAGACAGAGAATGACAAACACATAGACTGGAAGAGATAGAAATCCATAGAAATATTTATTTTCTTATGTCTATTTATATTTGAACAAGTGTACTTAAAGTGTACCATTAATGTTGATTTATTCCCCATAGACATTCTGATAGCTGTTGTTTGAAAACTTTACCGTAAGTATTCGATGTTTTGTTTCCTTACATCACAGACAATATATACACAGACATACGCACTGAAAATCTTGCGAACTATAAACAACAATAGTTTTTTTTTTCTTCTTTGTCGTGGCATCACCAATGTTTTCTCTTTAACAGTGAAAAAAAGATTCTTCGCTGTCAAATGCCAAATAGCATGAAAATATACACTTGTAACTATTTGTCGAAAAACGTGCACCCAATACAGATTTTGTAAGGAGACCAGAATTGCGCTGAAGTAAACTAGTTCACCCTGATTCATGTGACGTCTGTGAGAATTGCAAAATATGTTTGTCAGAAAGTTACCGTTTCATTTAGGAAGAGGAAACAGAAATAATTCATTATGTATGTCAAAGACTTGTTTCGAAATGTTACTGCAAACTGCTAGATTAACGTGAAAAATTACAGAATTTTTAGTTGTACCTATACGTCTATCTGCAGAAATTCTACGCACGGAGTTGTATTTCAATTTAGAGATTAATTTTTAGTTATCTATTTACTTTAATTTCACTTGTTTTCTTACATAACAATGTTCATCTTCTCTGTTCGAGTTTGCAGAGGTATTTTTCAGTGAAATTAAATTTATATTTTGTTCAGTTTTGCTTTTTCAATATAAATGCATTTTAAAAACTGTGTGATGATGTTCTCCATATCGTTGAAGAAAATATTCATAATTGCGTAATTATTAAGATGATGATGTTTATAATAATGTTGCTAATGGTTAGAACTGAGCAAGGTTGCTGCTGTTGTTGCAAGAATCGTGATGGAGATGAAGATTATTACAATTATTTGCAAATTCTGTAATTTCTTATCTGAATATCGAAATAATTGCATACTTGGTTTCAATATTTTTTTGAATATATAAAACGGCAAGCAAATTTTAACAGATGTGCATGTTTGTGTGCGCATATTGTGTGTCTATATATATATATATATATATATATATATATATATATATATATATATATATATATATATATATATATATATATACAGAGACAGAGAAAGAGAGAGAAATAGAGAGAGAGAGAGAAAGAAAGAGAGAGAAAGAGTGAGAGAGAGAGATACTTATATTTGCATTTATACAATATAAATATGTGTGTATGTGTGTGTGTGTGTGTGTGTGTGTGTATTCAAATACAATTATTCACGATGAGAGAAGATTGAGCAAGTTGTCTTATTGCATAAATTTGCAAATGTTTCATTGCCATTCGAACTGAAGTAGATTCCTATTTTATGCTATTATACAATGTATGTAACTATAGATTCATGAGGTGACATTATATGCGAATATGCTATACAATGGCTAAGCAGTACGCGATATTCGACTTATTTAACGTCATAAATGGAATCAAATTTAGTTTTTCTTATAAGCTGAAGTGTTGCATTGAAAATGCAGTCTTATTTGATTAATTAGTAATATACGTTGTTATAGAGAATATAAAAAGTATCAATAACCAACATTGATTTATTAAAACATAGATTTTATTTCGTTTACTGGATGAAGCTTGTTTAAACCTGAAATATTTGCGCGGGAAAATTGTGTTGTGAATTTGTGTACCTCAGTGTTGTTTTCGTCTTTGCACGTGTGATGTCTGTGATTGAATAAAGGAAACACTCAAGGATTATATTAAAATATATTTGAAGTCTATCGAAACAGATTTCATTTAGGACCTATTAACGATATAATTATGAAGATTGGTAACTAAGGATATTAAGCAAAAAGAAATAGTGCATGTCACTTTAGTTGAAAGTAAAGGCATGCCTATAAAATAAGATTGAGATAATATACGTGTGCCTTATAAAACAAAAACAGAATTTTTAGTATGTACGGAAAGAACGCTTTTCAGATCGAGTTAAGATTTCCTACGAATAAAAGAGAGCATATTCTGAACTGAATAGCTTAATGAATTAGGTGAATTCATGTGACCATGAATATACAGCGAAACACAAACGTCAGAATGGGTCAAGTACCTTTCCCGAGTTCGAGACTCGTGAAAGCGGATTCTCTAATTCTGAGGCGAATATATTGAGATACCGCACCGTTACTAGACTACATTATCCCGCTAGCAGATTGGACTGGAGCAACGTGGTACGAATTGATTTTCTGAAGAAAAGAACGTGCCATCCGGCCCAGGAATCGACCAAAATCTTATGCTCATGAGTATAGCCCTCTAACCAAAAACCAAGATCGCCCACCATATATAAATATCATACAAACATTCAAACACAAATACACACACACATCGATCTTAATTAGTTTTTGAAATGATTTGACTATATAAATAAAGCTCGTATTCTATTATACCGGTCACCGTCTAATGCTGCTGACTAGTGAGCCAATTTACCGATTATA
>NC_068985.1:88638164-88642989 GCF_001194135.2 Octopus bimaculoides
ATATATATATATATATACAAACATAAGCATATACATACATAAAAACATACATATATGTATTTAATGTGGGAGAAAACCTTCCAGTGTGATTTCCAAAGTTCCCGTAAGTGTATCGGTTACATGACTACTTTTATAGTGTGGAACGTGGCTTGTCACTGTAAATGCATGCAGAAATCTACAAATATCTATAGAGCATGCAGAAACCATATCAATACGATAAGACTGAATTGTATTTATTACATATCGCTACAAATATTTCAGATCAACATTGTCAACTGTTCATTGGTGATTGTTTCATTAAGAGGAGCACATAATTAACACCTCTCAAAAGTAACTGTATATGCGCCTTTTTGTGTGAATAGAAGTTACAGCTCTGCCAATCCTCATTTGATTGTCCACAGATTTTACCTACTCCGTGATATTATTTTTAGTATTGGACAAAGAAATACAAGGAAATGCAAAGAAAATTCAACCACAAACACGTCTGAAATTTTAGGAAGAATGAAACTAAATTAATGATGAGAATGTTATTAAAAGAAAGAAATTATCAATTAACCATCTCTACTGCCTGTCATTCTTCCACTTCAAAGGAAAACAGTGACATATTCTCACTTCTCAACACTGTATGAGACTAATATCTGTCACTTTGCACACATAATTTTAGATATATAGTATTGCCTCCACTGACTTTATTCTAGATGTTTATCAAACCATTAGGAGAGGCTAACGTAACAAATTTACTTGTACACTCATGCGAGCTCGCACACGCACACCAGCGCCCCGACCATACATATATCCATGTATGCGACATTAATATACATACATTGTCGATACATATATTTATCCAAACATATTCACACATTCGATTTTTTAACGCAAATCCCTTTGTCAAACTCGGCTTCTGAAGATTACAAACACACTCACATAAATATTTTTTTCATACATCATAAATAAATTCATTTAGAAATATGAATTTATATTTATACAAAAAAAATTAATGCTTTATAAGGTGCAGATCAGTCTTGTTAGAAATGGACTAAATATTTGTAACATTCAGCATTGAAGAGGTGATAAAAATGCGTTGAAACAACAGTAGTCATAAGTAATCAAGTCTGTACAATTCCTAATCTCGATTTATCTGATAGTCTGCATGAATGCAGATAAAGTTAAGAATATATTCTATATGTTATGAAATATAGTCCCTGTATTGTATTGTCTACCTAAAATAGGATTTGGTTGAAAGATTTGTAAATTCGTTTCGCCTGTCAAGAATCTATTTCCCCATATAATTTTCTGAGCAATCCTTGTTGTATATAGGTTCAATGGTGTGATATTGAATTTCATTATATTTAATAGCCATGAGAAGGAAGTCAATTCTAATACCGACAAGAATCAGAATTATCAGAAACCAAATTCAGTTCATGAACAACATACCTCGTCCTAATATTACTCATTGCACGATATACCGCAGCAAGAGCATGAGAAACAGAATCAGCTTATTAATATCTGATTATAACGCCAAAAACTGCTAATGCTCGTATTACAATTTTGATAATATTTCTCAAATAATGATAATACACAGAGCTGCAGTATGATGGTATGGCAATTATGACAATAGACATATTGCTATAATGATAAAAATATATAATATCAATCAAGGGGTTATTTGAAAGACAATTGTTCTTGGAAAACTGCATACAATAACGCAATTAATGTCACTAAAATTGGTGAAACATTGCAAACCTCTAATTTATATCATTGTTAATAATATTTTAGGAATATTTTAGACTAAAACAAATTGGTTGTAGCCATCTAGTAGGGGTATCTTGAAAGAATTGTGTTGAGAGTTGTACAGTTGTTGTAGGTTGAATGTCTTCTGGATATTTAGGGTAAGAAAGGCAGGAGGCATAAATTGGAAAACCTGACCGTTATTTTGACTAATACTGTGAATAATGGAATTAATGAGGATACGAGGATATTAAAGTTACAGTATATATTAACAGGGCATTTTGGATATACTTCGAAACATGCATTTAAAACTACGTTAGGCAAAGGCATAAATGTTGATTTATAATATAAGAAAGTACCTGTTTTATTTTTAGGTCACAAAGTTTTTGGGAAAACTACAGCTTGAGGAAGCACGTAATATATGTTTTGAGCAGAATATATATTACGAGAGTGGAGGCGCAATGGCCCAGTGATTAGAGCGGTCGTAGTTTCGCTTCTCAGACCGGGCGGTATGTGTGATTATTGAGCGAAAACACCGAAAGCTCCACATGGCTTCGACAAGGGGTCGTGGCGAACCCTGCTGTACTCTTTCACCACAGCATTCACTCATTCTTTCTTCCTGTTTCAAAATGCCAGCCTTGTCTCCCTCTGTGTCACGCTGAATCTCCCCGAGAACTATACTAAGTGTACACGTGCCTGTGGAATGCTGAACCACTTCCACGTTAATTTCACAAGCAGGCTGTTCCGTTGTTCGGATGTTGTGGAACTCTCGTCGTCGTAACCGACGGGGTGCCACAAAATATTAAGACAAAGTAAATTGCTGGGTGAAATATAAAAGAAATGTCTTGCACATACATTCGTGTTCCATACGTTTCCTCAGTTAATATTTACGAAGTTTCATTTGTGGAGCGTTTAGTCTACCAGACTATTTGTAAGAACGGTGAACCAATTTTCGGAATAAGAAATACATGCACAAGTCCTGTTACACTTCCTCATTAAATTTTTAGATATTTAACCAATTAACATATTGATTGTTTGATTAATCGATCAGTCGTTGAAACATTAAGATTCGTCACAAACATTTCGCCACCACCTACGAGCACATTAAATACATGGTCTCTCTATAGTGCTCAACATAATGTCGTCTGCTAGTCACTTACATTGTTTACTTTAGTTATTTATAATGTAGAATGGAAGTGAGAATATATTCGAGAGTGGGAAAGTAGCGGGAGGCAATTGCAGTTGCCATTGTTGCTAACGTTAATGATGACATGGAGGAATGTCTCTGTATGTATAGCTATTTTGGAATTACTGGGTGTTTCAAATGTTATATTTAGCACTGGAATCGAGGAGGAAGACATAGCCTTCATTGCTCAAATCATAAAATTTGACAACATGGACACGTATGTTCTGAATCATACGAATGGTTAATTCATTCAAAATGTGTCACCGCGGTTATTCTAATATCGATATTCATGTAAATCTACCTGTGTTTATATGTAACATTAGAATATGTCATAACTATGTGAATTATGTCAAACATTATATTTATTCTTGAATTACATATTATAACTTGTTCCGTGCTTAGATTACAAGAAATTTTCATATGCAAAAATGGGCTATAATGGAGAAACACTGTATTGTCTGATGCAAGTTCTGTATATCTGCAGCCATATATCGCATCATAATGTTATTTTATGTTCCGACAATAGTTTCGCAAGTAGTATTATCGCTACTACATTTAATGCATTCATCTGGATGACACAATGTCTGTAAACCTGTCCCTCTCTCTCTCTCTCCTAATACTTAGTCACTACTAATACTCTGTATTTTTCATTGAGGATGACTGTTGTTTGCTACGATTCATGCAATTCACAATGACTTAATCTTCAGAAATAACTATTAATTGCCTACATTTATTTTGCAAAGAGAGTAACCGATTCTCTCCCCATCTGCATTTTTCTTTCTAATATGTTTCAATGCGCTATAATGCAGACAAATCACAACAATATGTTATTGAATGTGGGTATTTATTACACACCCAGCATTGACAAATTACAAGTACAAGAACTAAACATGATTATGAACAATGAAATTAAAACTTAATCGTGAATATTGAAAATACGGAGTCATTTTCTGGAAAAATATTTTCTCATTAATTCTGTCTGTATAAGCTCTCTAAAATAATGAATATGTACTATGATGGGAGAGCAAGATTAGTGTATCAAGAGAGTATTTAAGACTTAGCAACTTTCCTCTCCGACATCAAGTTATACGACAAAGTGTTCTATAAATTGTCAGGTTACTTAGTTCAAATATTTATTCCTGCTACTCTATGGGATCCAAATTAAATGGTATAATGCGTTTAATTCATTGGAGAGCACATTATTTTGATTTATCAAGAATACTCTTTAATACAGCCAATAAAATATTTGATATACTGCATAAAGGAATTCAAACAATATATAAAGTACAGAGAATTATTCATTATATTTCAATATAAGAAAACAATCCTTTTAAACGTAGCGAATGGATGAAATATAGCCTAAATATCTAGAAAATATGTTACATCTGGCCATTAATGTGATCAAATAACACACAAAAACTACTTGAAATTATTTAACGATGTCACAATTGGGAAATAATCTAAATGTTCGAGATACAGTTTAATTGATGTTTAGCTGCCATGATATGGGAATTGTCTGGCCTTTACGAATTAATCAGTGATATTCAGATGTCATATTTATCGGACACAAGTCACGTCTTTAAGAAAACTATGAATAAATAGTTAAACACATTCGTTACTGTCTATATTCTAAGAATTTGTATGCAAATTATGGCCTACGGTGAAAAGAAAACAATAATGATCTTTATTTTATTGTGAAGAGGATATCTAACATGATTTTCATATTAAAATTGCTTCTCATAAACGAAGCAGCTCCTGCAAAACACAGAGACTGAGATACACAGAGATACACTCTCTATTTCTCTCTCCTCCTCTCTCTCACACACACTCACACACACACACACACACACACACACACACACACACTATATAATACATATATTATGTGTGTGTGTGTATATATATATATAT
>NC_068985.1:88642999-88643597 GCF_001194135.2 Octopus bimaculoides
ATATATATATATATATATATATACACAGTTTGATTGCGGCATTTTACATATTTGGACGCGGAACGAGCACTAATTAAGCATTAAAACAATCGTTAAGATAATTACAAATCAATTACACTTTTTGGCCTCGAACTTTGTAACACGTTGCCGAGGAAATCGAAGTAATCAAACTCAAAACAGACAGTGTGCTTCTACATTAGCTGTCTCTCAATCTATACATTACACTGAGTACGAACAGACGAGGCGGCCGATTAGATATTAAACATTTATTGGCATTGTTTTGTAGTGTCTGTAATACCTGTTGCATTTTATATACATAACGCTAGTGGCTGATATTTTATTCATGCTAGCCGAAAGATGTACATCGTTCAAATGTGTACTGATGATATATTCAGGCACTGAATTGTTCAATATGGTCTTTAGTGAAATATACTGTACTTCTAGTTATTTCTTTTACCTGGAATATATGAAAGTATTTTCGTATTTCTTTGTCTAGAGTTAAGTCCACGCTTTGCTATTGAACTAGAATATATATACAGTCACAGACACACACACACACACACACACACACACACACACACACACACACACACACACA
>NC_068985.1:88644647-88646036 GCF_001194135.2 Octopus bimaculoides
ATATATATATATATATATATATATATATATACGGTGGGTATCTTTCAGTTTCCGTCTATCAAATCCATTCACAAGTATCTGGTCGACCCGATATAATAATAGAAGACATTCCCCCAAAGTGCAACGCAGTGGGGCTGAACCCGGAATAATGTACGGAAGCTACTTACCACACAGCCACGCCTGCGCATAAATATACATATTAGTACTTCAATGTTTTTTCTTTGATTATGATTGAGTATAGGGATATTGGCACACACATTCACACTCATTGAACATGAACGCATGCACCCATGTAAGAGGTTCATCAGAATTGGGAAACAACTTTGTCAACGACAACGCATATCTTCTTTGCTGTGTGTTGGTGTACGTCTCGATGTATACTTGGATGAGTTATGTGCGAACGAATATGCTTAAGTGTTTCGGTGTAAGTTAGTATATAGTTTTGACGTTTGAAGAACAGTTGTGTGAATGAATATATTTATGTATAATTATAAGAAGAAAATGTAATAATCAGTGGGTGTTTACTGGAAATATTTTCTGTAAATTTACGAGAATGCTTCTTATAGAAACACTCCTGAAAATTTACTGCCGAAGAAATCATTATAAGTGAAACGAAGCTGAGAGTAAGGCTCATGCAGTGTGGTGTTGTGCTGGTCTCATTGGTATTACTAGCTTCATCTCTAATTGGTATTGATGAGCAATTTTTCTTTTGTTTGGTTTACAATATTGACAGTGCATTAAGGAGAAATAAAGTTATAAAAATAACTGAAAATAATGATATAAAATTCTAAAATATAAATTATGTTACGTTCTACACGTGATATTTTATGAATAATTGGATATATTATTTCAAACTTGCAACTGAACTAGCTGAACTTAAAGGCTTGTCAAATTTAAGTACAAGTTAAATGTTGTATTTGTTTCTTTTCAGCTATAATCATCATCTCAGGAGAGAATATTGGTCTGCACTCGGCATTAAATAAGGAAATGTACGAGTTGATGGCACGATAATAAGCTAAATCAATAATAAAATAATATTTGTATTTAAATATTCTCTATTCTTGATATGATCACACAAGTCAGTTAATATGTGTATTAATACAAGTTTTGAATATTATAAGAAGCCATATGGATTAACGTCATAGTAGGATTAGAACATTCGAGTGTTTACTGCTTTCTTTGTACCTGTTTGCCTACACGTACGTATGTAAATATACTCACATGTATGTATATATATTCACACGCGCACTCTCACGCTCACAGACATACAGTCATCCATAGATTTATGTATGCTTACATACACGCACATATATATATATATATATATATATATATATATATGTGTGTGTGTGTGTGTGTGTGTGTGTGTGTGTGTGTGTGTGTGTGTGT
>NC_068985.1:88646055-88653503 GCF_001194135.2 Octopus bimaculoides
GTGCGTGTGTGTGCGTGTGTGTGTGTGTGTGTGCGTGTGTGTGCATAACTATATGTGTATGGTAGGGAGTGTTGTGTCCGACTATTACTCTATGAATTACATTTCCACGCAGATTCTCATTAGTCAGCTTCCAGCGCAGTAGTTAGTATACAGCTGTACTTAGTTGTGTAACAATCGTCATAAAGTACACAGGAAATGTGGGAGGCTTATGTACATATGAATGCCTCTATGAGAAAGACGAGAATGAGATAACATTACTTGGGAATAAACAATGTTATATTCGTGTTAGTAAGAATGTTATGCTTCGGGGCAGTATCAAAAACTTTCAGGACCAGATCTGAAGTGCGCCAATAGATGGCAGCACACACTCCGTTAATTTGTAGGATTTATAAAAAACTACTTATCGAGCTATCTTGCACTAACTTTGAGAAGCACGCAATACAAGTTAAGACATTCTTTTCAAAACGAAGAGATGGCAGATACCACTTATGTTAATATCAAGCTCAATCGACAATCACTTCGACAACAAAGCGTGTGGTTATGGTGTAGATCTTGCGCACATTAGACTTCTGAATGAGAGCATCACTGGAACTTTCTTACAAACGCAACAGTTAATAACATAAGCCTAAGGCTGGTAGCATTACTTTATTTCAAATAATAACGAAATTAAGGCGGATGTAATTGGTTAAATATCAATTGGCTGATCATTGAACGTGTAGAACAGGATCATTTTTAGAATAACTGGCGCTCGTTATGTATTGCAGATATTAGGTTATCATGTACAGTAAAAGCAACATTCTTAACACATTTCACGAACTTATGAGATCTAAACATCAAATACGCAACAAATTCTTCCGCTACAAATCTTCCTCCCTATTTAACTTTACTTGTTAATGATTTCTCAGTTGTTGTAAATGGCAAAGTCTTCAATAATTTCAGGTTTCCTCGCTAAAGTTGGCGATATAGAATAGAAAGCACAGAATTCGAAATAAAATGTGATATGAAAGAATATCATACACTTAAGTTAGGGAGTATTCCAAGAATGAAAAGTTTGAAGAAACATATCAACTGCTCTTACCAAAAATTGGGCAATACGTACTAGTTGAGTTCTGGAGCTCAATGCAATCAACTATCCCACCCCATAGGTCTTATTCGTATAGCGGAAAGGATTTATAGAACATGTCAGTATTCGTAGCTGAATTTAGTTACAGGCATTTCTGTTCTGAATTCTGATCCTACTATTGATTAAGTCGTTTTTCATCGTTTCACGGTCTATAAAATAAGGTGTCACTCAGTTATAGTTATTAGTGGAAACAAGGAACTGCATCTACATATTGTGTTAAGGGTTTTGTGCTCATTTAGTGATATTTATTGTTGTTACTGTTGCTGGTTTCCATACCATATTCCTGGCGAAAAAATATACAGGTCTGGGCAAACGTAGGTATACAGTTGATAAATGTGAGGGTAATATTGTCTTTTAGGATAATAATTTTGTGATTCTATTTATAATAAAATACTTATTCCTTATTTCAGGCCTTTATTACATGGCTGGCAATTTAACCACTGATGAATGAAAGTGGATCATCGAGCAACCTACTGTATAAGAGAGATTGCAGAATTGTTTAGAGAGAAATGGACTGAGAATTTCAAAAATCATTTTCGTCAAGATTAATAATTTTAGAAAATATGAGATAAATCGTAACAGAGTGAGTTCATCAACAGTGCACGGACAAGTGTTCGTCGGCTCATATTTACCACTGAAGAAAATGAAATGCTTGTGGTTCAAGAATACATTCAAAATCCCAGGTAATCAAAACACAAAGGGCTTCCTATAAACTAGGTATCTCCTGCAGATCACTTAGACGACTTATAAATCGCATATATTATAAAGAAAGAACATTCCGCTTACATTAGCCAACTCTGTATCTACTATTGTCCCTCCTGTATAGACGAGTATGTTTGTCACAATATTTTCATAAGACTTTGTAAGGTGGTATTAATCCCCATACAAGGTTCAGAAATATAGGCCTATTTATGAAACTGATTTACGATTTTCTCAGCCGGATTACATACTATGTAATATAGAGATTTTTCGATCGGTATAGCCTTGCAGACAATATTAGTTCGTATGATTATGTTGAACAATTGATATGATTTATGTTTAATTGCTTAAACATATAAACTTTGGAACTGATATTACTACTTTCCTACTATTTAGTATTTAGAAATATATGCCAGTTGCAGCGGTCAGATATTTTATTTTCTTCGCTTAATAAACAGTATGCTGCTATTATTTAAATATGTGACAATGGGTGATATATCTGTACTAACATTCACCTCTACGCAGGGAACTTGTGTTTCAATTCATAGCTGCAGTGATTAGTCATAAGGTATTAGAAATGAAGCACACCTCTCCATGATTACTTGCATAACGGATCGAAATTTGCGAAAATTTCTTTGCAAAAAAGTGGACCACATCGGATTGTTGTCTCTCACTTTTCATTATCGACTTCGCGCTTAGTTTGGCTTCTGATAGTTTGTACCTGAACAAAGAATAATTAGAATAGAAACCTAGGGAATAATTAGAATAGAAACCTAGGGAATAATTAGAATAGAAACCTAGGGAATAATTAGAATAGAATAATAAAATGTAGTTAGAATAGAAACATACTCGATGTGAAATGGTGTTATTCAGGGTGTAAATCATTTGTGTCATGGACTGTTATATATTTACTGCTGCCGTGTTGTAATGTTTGTATCTAAAAGAGATCTAACTATTATTTTAATTCAAATGAATGTAGCATTTATGGATATATCTTAGAAATTTGTTCACTTGTATATTCAGAAGCATTCATATATCCTTCAAACATAAGCAATTAGGTTATTTATCATAATTCATACATTAAATGCAATATATCCTGATATCGAAATTGCGGCGTACTTTTCGTAACACACATTGAATAAAAAATAGCATATTCAAAATAAATGTACTTGAAATATAGCATAATTACAGATCTACAATTTTCATTGTATGTAAAACAGTGTTAGAACATCTACAGTACAAGAAATGAAAACAATAACTTATGAGAGAATGAAGCTATAGGCAAATTCATAAGTTTTTGTTGTGAGAACTATCTTACATTTTCTTAAATGTTACCCCTATATGAAAAGAAATAAACCAAATGTGTACTTTATGATTGTTTAAACTCTATAAATTTCTCTCCAATTTGACATTAATAAAAATAGATGAGATGGAGTGAAGAAAAGCTGTAAATGTTTTAATTGCTTTCTCACACATCAATTCAATTTTATAGATGAATGTCTGAAAATGAATGTAGGTAGAACAGCACTTCTGAAATTGCGTCTGCCACCAAAGACAGAGCAAAATAAAAGAAATTAGCGAAATTTATCCTGAACGGTGATTTTTATGTCACATTATAAAACAGAGATGGCTATAGGTAATAATACAATTCAACAAACAAAGAAAAACTGAAGGAAAAAATAAAAGAATTGTTGAGTGCGATATTTAATAATGAAAAAAAAAAGAAAGAATAATTTCAACCCTCTGGACCATAGAGATCTTAAGTGCTTTCAATTAATTTGCAGCACCGAATCTTATTTCTTCAATACACGAATCAGCAGTTTTGTTTCTAAGTTAAGATATCAACACATTTCGGGACAACTCTGTGCATTTCTCATAAAATACATTCAATTGAAACTGTAAAGGGCAACAAAATAAAATTCTAATTTCATCCTTCACTACACAATGAATGCAATTTAATTAGCGCCTCACGTGAAGCATAATAGTAGCAAGGTAGAAGACTTTTTGAACGCGGTGTTCTTCATTTTCAATTAAACAGATGATCGGAAACTTTTCAAGAGAATTAAACTTTAACGAGTAAGGAATTGTATGTATAGGTCATAGGGATTTCGTTTTCACGATAACTAAAATCAAATTTTATCAAATATAGATAAACCTTGAATGCAACAGAACAGTCTACATATGTATTCCTAACAACAATACACACATCCAAAGTTACACACCTAGATGCACACACACGCCACGCACATACACATCTACATACGCAAACATTTCTTTCTTTTATTCTTTCATTTGTTTTAGTCATTTGACTGCAGCCATGTTGGAACACCACCTTTAGTCGTGCAAATCGACCCTAGGGTTATTTCTATCGGTCCCTTTTACTCAAGCGTTAGGTTACGGCGACGTCAACACACCAGCATCAAATGTCAAACAGAGACACAGGAACATATACACACCCATACGCATATGTATATATACAACGGGCGTCTTTCAGTTTCCTTCTACCAAATCCACTCACAAGGCTTTGGTCGGCCCGAGGCTATAGTAGAAGACACTTTCCCAAGGTGAAACGCAGTGGGACTGAACTCGGGACCTTGTGGTTGGTAAGCAAGCTACTTACCACGCAGCAGCTCCTGCGTCTATGACACACGCACACACACACACACACACTCACACACACACACACACATACACACACACACACATATATAAATATATATAATATGAATGCATATATAATGACACAAGGAAAAGATGATGAAAGTTTTGTAGTGATCCGGAAATTTTTATGGATTCTTGAATAATTTTTCATTTCTTATATTTACTTTACATGAAGTATTACAATGTTAAGTTCTTTGATTATCGGCCTTGAAAACACGTTCATCGTTTGTACGTAATCTATGGTTGCGTTGCTGTTTCCAAAGTTTATTTTCGCTTCTCTATTAGTAATTTTACTCGTGTATCTATCTTAAAATGAGCTGCATGGCGTACGTCTGAGCTCTCCGAGTGCTTTTCTAGTTACCATTATTGTTGGTGTTTGTTACTTTAAAGAGTTTCCTAATCATGTAATATCTGGTCTGTACGAATGGTTTTACAATGGCTGGCATCGTTAACTACATGTTTGTAAAATTATTCACTTACAGCTTTCAGCTCTGGCATATGTATTGCAGTGACTTTTGTCCTGTAGTATCAGCAATGGCTATTTCAACTGTTTGTTATTGTTTTAGCATCCATATTCATGGCTTTATGTTTCTGTTATTGATAAGTATTGCATTATCACGCTTGCTACACGATTCTTGAATATAAAGTGATTCATCTCTGATAAAATCTCCTCCGATCATGTATTACAAACTCATGAAAATTAAAGAGCTGTTCACATGCATACGCTAGACTAATACAAGTCCGAAATATTCCGAAGGTGTCTCCTATGAATTATACTAATTTAAATACACACATTGTTCATGAGCACAGCCAAGACGTTCTTCCATTTTCCGAGCATATATTTATCTCTCAAAATATTTATCAGGCAATGGTATGTCTTTTCTAATTCAGAAATATTCACGCAACTACATTAGAAAAACCACTCAAAAGGAAAAGCAATGCGATCCACACACCGAATTGAAAATATGCTCTTAACATACATATTATCATATTTATATTCTGCAGATAAATTTACACTTACATAGAGAGTTGTCTAGATACTTAGATACATGGATAAGTTTCAACAGAATTAGCCAGAGGCATGAGTAATTAAATAGCACCAGCTGCAATAAACATTTACTGATGCTTTTTTTTATCACAATAATTCTTAATAAGGAATATAACTTTGAAATAGAGAGTTATTGCTTGCAGAGAGCTATCAGGGTATATGTGGTTCATCTGGAATTTGTTTGGGGAGTTCATCTAGGAATCATTTTAAGGTTATGACATCGTTTTATTTCTCTTATGCATCTTGGTATAATGTTAAAGAGAGCATCTCCCATTGAAGTAAAATAGAGTAAATATTTTTGCCAACATAACATGGCAGTCCTGTTTTAGGACGAATGTTACTGTAATTTAGTTCGAGGAGACATTGTCTCCCACTGGCTATACGACACGATCTGTGTCTTTATATCCCTTGTTTGAAAATATAAGGACACAAATCGTTTCGTTTACCCAGCTTGAAACGATGTCTCCTGGGGCTAAATTACAGCAACATTCGTCCTAAACAAGGACTGCCATGTTATGTTGGCAAACATCTTTACTCTGAAGTAAAATAGTTTTGTCATAGTGTTGTGATGTAACAGGAGCATAATTTTTGTAGAGGTTCCATGGAATGCGAGAAAGACTGTCATATTTGTTTTGTGTGATTGGTATCTGAGAAGTTTCAATATTTATAATAATTTGTTTCGTGTATGGAGATTACAGGAGGCCACAGCATTTAATGTGAGGTGAGTTTAGAGAAGAGCGGGCTAATTGTAGAAACAATTACAAGAACATTTCCTGGATATGCTGTCGATTTTTAAAAAAATGATCTTCCACTAGTTTCAGAAAGTAGGACATTTTATCAAAATCGCATTGTATTAGATTGTAAGAGGTTGGGTATTTCAAAGTTATTTGACATATACAATGATCGTTAATCGCACTTAACTTGTTAATGTGATAAACTTAACCTCTGATTAACAACGGCAGTTTTTCTGAGTAGCATGTATATAGCTTCTGTCTATTTAATCTAACTTATAATATATGAGACGATCCCTGTCTTTAGTAGAAAAGAGAACCTGAAAATTCCAGATATACCGTACATATTAAATTGAATACAATATTTTTGTATCATGAAGTAAATATATTAAACATTTAAAACTGCGTTCTCACGTTTGAGTTTATGGCTAAATACATACCTATATACATTAATCTTCGAACATAGACCATTTCTTCAAGCACATATTGAATAATATTTTTAAGTTAGAGAACTCACGTTATCATAGGCATTGTTCTAATTAATCTCACGCCGTCATAGATATATTTTCAAATTACTGTTACAGATATTAAATCAATGCTATTGCGAGTTGTGGAATAATTGATAGTTCTTTCCATCAGAATGTGCAATTGCTTTGTATAACATCACGTAAACTACGTAAATTTCGCTATGGAGTCACAATGGAAAAATATAATAATCTTTTATTCGAGACGGCTACGCATACAAAGGCATTAACAAATATAGTAAAGAGAATATTAGACATTAGTAATTATGGATATCATTCAGAAATATAACAAAGGTAATGAAAACATCGAGTGCAATCCACAAAATATTAATTGATCAAAGCCACTGTTATATTGAATATCATTGTTTGAAAAACAAACAAAATTCACGTAACAAAATACCATTTATTACATAACAATTGTAAATCTTGATTCCGTCATATCTCTGCACATAATGACATATACGTTTCTTATAATGGTGAGCAATTATTATATTTCCCATTTACCAAGATTTGGAGAATGGTTTAGGGGCCTAATTGACAATATCCTTTATGCGTAGGATTGCACTCTCAAACGAAATTGCATTATGTATTACGTATATATGAATATATATATATACGCATATACATACATATATATATATATATATATATATATATATATA
>NC_068985.1:88660048-88660567 GCF_001194135.2 Octopus bimaculoides
TATGTATATATGCCTGTGTGTGTGTGTGTGTCTGTATGTATATATGTAAAATATCCTTGTACTTGTTTCAGTCACTTGACTGCGATGATGCTAGGGCGTTACAGTGTTTCCTACTGTAAGACATGGATCCCAGGACTAATTGTCCGTAAGCCGGTTCCTCATCTTATTGGTCTCTTTTGTCGAACTGTTTTATTACAGGGATGCAAACACACCAACATCAATTATCATGCGATAGTGGGGAACAACCACAAACACAAGAATACACACACACACACACAGACACACACATACACACACACACACACACGCACACACACATATACGTGACAGGTTTCTTTTATTTACCTTGTACCAAATCCATTCAGTAGTTTTTGGAGCAATGCTGTGGTGCATGACGCTTCCCGTAAGTGACACGAAGCGTGGCTGAAACAGTAGCTGTGGCATGTGGTTGAGAAGCCAGGTTCTTAACAGGCAGCCACGCCTGTGCCTATATATACACACAATACATACATACATATA
>NC_068985.1:88660616-88665021 GCF_001194135.2 Octopus bimaculoides
ATATATATATGTATATATATATATGTATATATATATATATATACATGCGTGTGCGTGCCTGTGAGGGAATGTTGAGTGTATGTATCTACACATGTAAGTGTACACAAACACTCTCTCTCTCATATATAAATATATATATTCCTGAGCTCTCAGTTCGAAAATGCAACAGCTATATATGTACACAATAGTATCCATATATACATGCATACCAACGTATACATAAATACCAAAATAAATAAAAAGGTATATAAGATGCATTTTAAATTTATTCCATATATTTTAATCAACCACTTTTCTACCATCCTTTTTGCTTCCTGAAACGCATTAACAAATATCTCAAATTATCTGTAATCGAACCACCTCTATTGTCTCTTCGAATTTTTATCCTGTCCTAAAGCAACACTTATGAAAACTGCTCTATTTTGAAAAATATCAACCCAATCTCTCGTCCCACTAACAACAATCTTAATCACCCCCATCATAACACTCATCTGCTATCGAACCAGTTAATTCTTTAACAACCATTCTGTTTGCACAAATTTAACTTTCCACTAGAGATCTATATTTAAGAGATGAGGAATTATGTTCATTATTTACCTTTGACGGATATTTGCCCGCGTATTTTTTGTTGCTAACACAACGTTTCGGCTGATATACCCTCCAGCCTTCATCAGATGACTTGGAGAAATTTCGAACCTAAGGTACTTTTTTGATGACCTGAATAATAGTAATAACAACAACAACAACAACAACAACATTGAAAAACACCTCAGGAATGAGAACCAATGTTCTAAATTTCTCAAAGACACCCGATGAAGGCTAGAGGTTACATCATCCGAAACGTTGTGTTAGCAACAAACAAGATGAAGACAAATATCCATCAAATGTAAATAATGTAAATGTTAACTTTCCACATCACCTAAACCAATTATTCACCCCTCTTGCCACATTCCATCCTTACTACTATCAGGAGCATCATTATGATTGTGGAATATATTTCCTTCCCCCTCTTGCTACTCTCTATCTAAACACCCCAACTCCCTTTCCTAATACGTGTAGCTCTCTATAATCCAATTCAATTATTAAGCTCCATCATACCCAAATATCAAATTAAATATGTTATTACCATATTTTTTCCCCTGAAGGGGGAGGCATGGTTATTCAATAATAGACCCTAATATATGTAATATATCAGGACAACCAATGCCCCTGAAATGGCCGTATGACTTTAAAAACTTTACCTATTTTATGTGTGATGGCATGTTTCCTGTAATTTGACCTATATACTTTTAATATCCACAGATATTCATACACACACACACACACGCACACACACACACACACGCACACACACACACACATATATATATATATATATATATATGCGTGTATGTATGTATCTATGTATACATTGAGTTTTTGTACACATACAAACAAGGGGACAAAACATGACCATACACAAACACTTCACACACACATACACACAAAGACATATATAGGCACAAATGCATGCAAAACCCATGCATACATATATATACATATATTCATATATATGCATACATATATCCAAATATATATATATCATTATTATCCTCATTGATAATAATAATAATAATAATAATAATAATAATAATAATAATAATAATAATAATAATAAACGTATCTGTCAAGACCTACCAAAAACTGAGCAAATATAAAGATCTTGAAATAGAAATTAGCAAAATGCGGAATCTGAAGACGAAAACAGTACCTATTGTCATAGGTGCCCTGGGAATGACAGCGAAACGGGCTGATTACTACCTAGCTCAGATACCAGGAAACCCCAAAATGGCTGAAGTTCAAAAGATAGTGCTCATGGGAACTGCCCATATCCTACGTAAAATACTGTCTATGTGATCTCAAATTTTAAAGCAAACACATAATTTTCTTATGGTTTCTTAAACATTCACTAGAACAAAACTGTACACATCCAAATATATGGTACCCTAGGCATAACACCTACATGAACTTCTAACTTGTTGTCTCTTGAGGTCTCTGGGTGAGACTTGGATCCAACTTGTACAAATGCAAAACAAAAGTCAAACATAAAATAATAATAATAATAATAATAATAATAATAATAATAATAATAATAATAATAATAATAATAATAGAGAGAAACGATTAGAATGGACTTCATTTCGTAAGCACGATTTTATTGCTGGAATAATTTTGAAAACATACTGTTTTCTTCATTCCATGTATCGAAAGCATGAAGCGACCTTAATATTTTAAATTTCCTACGGCCTATACTTCTAGAATATAAATCTAAATTTTGTTGCCAACTATCAACTGTCGATAGCTAAGATTCTATTTAACTATTCAATTTAATTTGCACAAACTTGCACACACAGACAGCGTGAATAAATGACTTTATTCACACTGCACGATAATACGGAAATAATAATATTTGAATCACAGTCTAAAGCGTTTGAAGAAAATTTGTATCTCACAATGAAAAGAAAAATTGTGATCATTCTAACTAATTACTACTTTCATTTGAAAAGGAAATTCAACAAAATCGATTCTACATTTAAGGCAAGATAACATCTAGGGTGTAACAATTTACATAAATTGTAAAACGTGGGGATGTGTGTCCATGTATTAAACGTGATATATTATATTGAATATAAATGTTTGTACAACGTTTCCCTTAACACTATAAAGCGATAAAATCGTGATAATATAACTGGTTGATGGGTTTTCTACTGATAATAAACGTTCTAACTTTATAAACAAATGTTCAATGTTGTTATCAAAACTCAATATATTTTCTATAATTTATATAAAACCCCCAACGGAAGTTATTATCAGTAAATATAATACCATCGTTATAGGTTGTTTATAGATTGATAGGCCCATACTATTTAAAATTCGTCGTGAATAGTGACCACTCATTCACTGAGGACGGTTATTTAAGAAAAAAAAAAATATATATATAAAACCTTAGTTCTTCCGCGGAAATTCAGAAACAACAATCATCTAAATGCTGAATAAACAATATGCTAATTTCTATATGACCGAAAAATTCTCAAGTGAATCTGCCATGATAATGTCAACTGATACAAAACAGCAGCAGTTACGAATATAGCAGTCAAAACAATTTTAAGATTTTATCCTTCTCAAAATAATCTTAATTTAGTCAGACGTGATTATTCATTATGATCATAAAACGTCCGATTGGTAAACAAGCAAGCTCGAAAAACAATAACAAAACAATGTGGAGCTTTCCAGACGATCTTTTACTTTATTTGTAAAGTTGCCGCCCACAAAATACACAAAGATCTGTTTCCAGGAAACATATGTTTACCATTATTCAAAACGTTTCTATGCAAACAGTTTAGAAAAAAAAAAAATTAAGCATCTTTAGGACACACACACACACAAATACAATCACACAAGCACACGCACACACAAATACAATCACACAAGCACACACACTGTAATATATACACTGAGCAAAAAGAGTAACGGCTTGAACTTGCCATTCCTATTTTACATGTGTTTCAGAATCCGGTAATAAATTGTTGCAAATTAAATCTATGCATGCATCTCGTGATTGTAGCTTGCATAATCATAGCCAGCTCCTCAGATATTTTTCATGAACCTCATAACACGTCTGCCGACGATGATGCACGTTGCCTTTATTAGCGGCAACTAAGATCATATTTATCCTCTGGCATCCATTATTACTAAATTCTGAAACACATATGAGAGGTGTAAATACGAAATACCAAGTTCAAGCCTTTGTATTTTACTCTCATTATTTGCCCGCTATTGAGATTACGTTGTAGCATTCTTCAGACTACATAGAAACCTTTGAGCTCACATAAACGTAAGATTAATTTATTCATTATAATCATAAGAAATAGGACAATGAAAGAATTATATTCTGTAAACATGAATATATACATACATACAGTGTGTCCCAAAAGTAAATGACGGGTTTCAATTTTCGATAGTTTCCTTAACTTAACATATTATTGCATAAAATATTATTGATACTATATAAAGAAAATAATGGAATTTAATATGCACAAGTCAAATTTTGCAACACCACTACATCACACAGGCAAAGTAACAACGCTTAAATGGCCGTTATTTCCGGCTCCGAACTCCGGTGCTCTTTCCAAATATCGC
Organism: Octopus bimaculoides; assembly: GCF_001194135.2. Lineage (NCBI taxonomy): Eukaryota > Metazoa > Mollusca > Cephalopoda > Octopoda > Octopodidae > Octopus > Octopus bimaculoides. Next base: position 88,664,796 of record NC_068985.1, read on the forward strand.
ACCAAAACACCTCGAAGAGTTTCAGACCCCACTTTTCTGATTTCTCTATTCATATTGTCCGGTTTGTTGACGTAAACTCTCTCTGACAGGTTTCCCCAGAAAAAAAAAAAAAAGACTGGGCTAGTCAAGTTTGGGGAACGTGAAGGCCATTCAAACTAGTCCTTACACAGGGTTCCAGCAAGATGAGGCAACTTGTCATACCGCAAGAGAAACAATTCAGTTACTA
>NC_068985.1:88665379-88666403 GCF_001194135.2 Octopus bimaculoides
ATATATATATATATATATATACGTGTATATAAGCACATATATAAATATCTATGTATGTATACATATGGATATACATACGTATGTGTGTGTATGTATCTGTATCCATGCATATTGATATATTGGTAGACTAGATTATATTATTTTAGGACGTGTTCCTAAGAAACAAATATGCATTGTAATTAATCATACAAGTGACGGACGTTTCAAGTAGAAATATGAAAATACAAAATATGTTACTAAAGTCCTAGAATATATTCAGAAAAATATGCTTTAATTCACAATATTTGAGTTGATATTTCTCTTACGTTTCCTTAGAAATAATGATTACTACGTTTCAAACAGAGAAAACATTTCAATATCTGCGTGGGAAAGTTTTAAACACTACATTTTTAATATGTAGTAAATTTATCGTTTTCGGCAATACATCTCGTAGTCAAAATCCTGCGTTATATTAAAACATCAGTTTTGAATTTTAGCAAGTTGAAAACATTATATAATTTCATCATTTATATTATTTATGTGTCAGGAAACGAGTGAAATACAGAATTGCGAGAATCACATTATACACAAATATATGTATTTGTTTATAAGCACAATCATTCTCGAATACACACACACACACATACACACACGCATACACACACACACACAAACACACATATATATAAGCATATATGCATATGTTCATACACTTTCATGGCGCATGGCTTAGTTGTTAGAGCGTAGGGCTTCCGATCATGAAGTAGTGTTTTCGATTCCCGGACTTGGATGCCTTTTGTGCTCTTGCGCAAGAAACTTTTTCACGTTGCTCCAGATATAGAAATGAGTTGCGACATCACTGGTCCCAAGATTTGTCGGCCTCTCCCTTGGGTATTATTGATAGCATATAAAACAAGTTTGTTATGAATGGGTGGAGGCTAGTCTTCCATAAACAACCTCGGCCAGAAATGTGGCACGGATGGTAACTTTCGAGGTGTAATCCTATGGTAATTCATGACTAAAGTGAATCTTTACCGTCACTATA
>NC_068985.1:88671006-88673124 GCF_001194135.2 Octopus bimaculoides
TATATATATATACATACATATATATATATATACAAGAGATTTTAAAATCCAATGTGAATCCATAATCGAGACTCGGAGACGATATATTGTTATGGTAGATAGAAGGAAAATGGAAGACAATATTATAAACATTGCAATAGAACGGAATGCACTCATAAATGACAAAGAGCTACCAAATATTGAACACTGGGAACTACTAAAAGAAGAAATAGCGAGAATGCGGAGTATGAGGAGAGAGAATTAATTTTTGATAGTTGTAGGAGCACTCGAACTACTAACGACCAAGTGCATGTAATCTGTCAGAGAAATCGGAATTAACATGTGAGCAGGGCAAGCGGAAATATCTGCCCTGTGCCGGCAGCTAGGATTTTGACATTGGCACTCGGGTGCTGAATGCCTCCTACGATAATTAACAACTAATTATCAAAGTTTATAATGTATGGAAAGAGAACCTGTGAAACCTGACAGCAGGCTACAGTCTTCTCTCACAAAATCGCCGGTACATAGAAGACCGAGCGTTCTGAAAAGACAAAGAACAACGACAATAATAATAATAATAATAATAATAATAATAATAATAATAATAATAATAATAATAATAATAATAATAATAATAATAATAATAATAATAATAATGGTAACAATAATAATAATAATAATACGTAAAATCGGATAACATATCGGTTCCCTATAATATATTTGTTCAGTATTTCTTGGTTAACTTCAATAAATATATTTTGTTCAGTGGATTACTTTCTGAAATGAAATCCGACATTGACGTATATTTTGTACTATATACGAATAATGACATCACACTTCAATGGATAATATGATACGCAACGCTCAAAATCACGATATAATAACATGAGAATAAAAAATATACTTAACTTCACTTTCAACTCATAATACATTGAAATATATAAAATATTAAGATGAGACTGCAATATTTTTTCTATCATAACTTTCAATGTAATCTTATAAAAAAATGCAAAGTTAAACATGCCAAATTTTGTTCAAAGTCAACATATTGAACAGAAGACATTATGAACTGAATAAACTAAAAAAATATATTTGTTTACGTGTTTTCACAATAAATTGAAAACTTATAAAGTACTATTGACAGAAAAACAAAGAATAATCGGTGTTTTCAGAAAACAACATAGCCAGAAGAAAGATTTCAAATGAAAAATGTTTCGTAAACAGGATATTGAAACAGAAAAATGGTGAACAAGGAAGGATAGCACTGTCAGGTGCTCGATGAATGTATTCACAATAAACTCCAGTACTTTTACTAGTAATTCCTATGTAGTCTTCCATGTTATTATTTTTATATCAATTGAAATTGATTTAAAAATGGTAATTTTAGTTTTACACCAATGCACATGTAAACGAAGTCCGTTCTGTCGTACCATGTGAATCTCAATGCAGGTGCACTTTTATTTCGTGTCTTATTATCGTGTTGTTAAACTTCTGACAAACATTCAAGAGCGAATAAAAGTGTATCGAAACATATGTATATATGTAATGTAACCTTGCATGATTTATTGGGTAAATATTCATGCTCAATTCTATATCTAAGAGATGAGTATTTTATTAACGTTATTTACATTTGACGGATATTTTTCCTCATCTTGTTTCTTGTTTACACAACGTTTCGGCTGATATACCCTCTAGACTTCATCAGGTGTCTTTGAGAAATTTCAAACCTGGGTTATCAGTCCTAAAGAATGTGTCGATATTATAATAATAATAATAATAATAATAATAATAATAATAATAATAATAATAATAATAATAATAATAATCATTTAACTTCCATTTTCCATGCTAGCATGGGTTGGACGATTTGACTGGGGACTGGCGAACCAGACTGCTACACCAGACTCCAATCTTATCTGGCAGAGTTTCTACAGTTGGATGCCCTTCCTAATGCCAACCACTCCGAGAGTGTAGTGGGTGCTTTTTATGTGACACCTGCACGGGGGCCAGTGAGGCGTTACTGGCATCGGCTACGCTCAAATGTTTTTTACGTGCCACCTGCTCAGGAATCAGTCCAATGTTTTGTTCACATGCCACCGACACAAGTGTCAGTAAGGTGAAGCTGGAAACGATCGCGCT
>NC_068985.1:88673134-88676592 GCF_001194135.2 Octopus bimaculoides
TATTAGCACTCCACTGGCACGGGTGCCAGTCATCGAATTTCGTTCAGTTTCGATCTCACTTGCCCCAACAGATCTTCGCAAGCTTTTAGTGTCCAATGAAAGAAGGTTGGCATGGGTGCCAGTCAACGAATTTTTTCAGTTTCGATTTCGATTATAATAATAATAACAATAATAATACTAATATCGAAAAAATACCTTAGGAATTAGAACCCAGGTTCCAAATTTCTCCAGACAGCTGATGAAGGCTGGATGGTATATCAGCCGAAACGTTGAGTTAACAACAAGCAAGGTGAGGACAACTATCCGTCAAATGTAAATAATGTAAATAAAATACTCATGTGTATGCACATATCCATGTACTCTCTCTCACATACTCACACACACACATATTATTTGCCTTTTACACTTTCTTTGTTTTAGTCGTGGAACTGTGACCAGGCTTGATCATCACTTTGAAGAATATTTGTTGAACGAATCGACAGCTGTAATTATCTGAAGCCTCGAACTAATTCTATCGGTTTTTAGACGAATCGCTAGGATGTAAACACACCCAAACCGGATTTGAAATTGTGGTGGAGAGCAATGACACGAAGGCACACAGACAGAATCCTATGGCTGTGTGTGCGTGAATATGCGCATGTGTGAGTGTGTGTGTGTGTGTGAGTGCGTGTGCTCTTCTGTGTCTGTGTTTATAGAGCGGGCTTCTCTTAACTTCCGTCTACCAAGTCCACTGAGAAGTTGTTGGTGGCGAAAAAAATTTTATAGAAGCCATGTGCCTACGGAGCAACCCCCATTTGGACTGAAAACGTAGATATATATATATATATATATATATATATATATATATGTGTGTGTGTGTATGTGTGTGTGTGTGTGTGTGTGTGTGGCAGGTAGCTTGCTTACCAACCGCATGGTCCCGAGTTCAGTCCCACTGCGTGGCACCTTGGGCAAATGTATTCTACTATACCTTCGGGCCGATCAAAGACGATCCGTTTAGAGTGGCAACTACATTAACGGTACCAGAATCCGCATAACGGTACATCTACATATGGAAAGCAGTTTGCCAACGGCCCTTCAGTGGCGCACACCCTGATAAACACAATGACTACCAATAAATTCAGGCCACCGCAGGCAGAGAAGATGTTTTTGTAGCCGAGTATTTTAAACTTACGAAGACAATATTTGCATATCGTCTGAGGAAACACAACTTGATTTCATGAGGTAAGGAAACAGTTTCATATTCAACTATCTACAGTACTACGATGCGTGGAAACAATTGTAGTGTTTAAAAACTAAATATTCAACCGTACCCCTTCTTGTTGACCCATTAACAAAATTCCTTCAAGAAAAATCCCCGAAACTTTCACCAGACCAATAATTTGCATATACAACAATTATGAACGAAATGATACATACGAGAGGAAGGTTAAATTGTTTAGAGTTACCAGGAGGAACCGGAAATGTGTTACAAATTTAGTGCTAGCCAAAATGCGGCAGAAAAATGAAATAGCCGTAGCTGTAGCGTGGCCTGGAATTACTGCGACTTTACTCCCAGGACCTCGAAAAGCTCATGCAGCATTTAAGCAATCATGGTACCAAAGAACGTTAGTGTGGTTGATTTAAATGAAAGACTCGAGAAATTTGTATCAGGAAACGACATGCCTACAAATCTACAGACTCTGTTGTGGATGAATCAGAGATAGCCAATTACCCAGTTGAGTTCTTAAACCCACTGCAGCCACAAGGAGTTCCTTCTCGTTACCATTTAAAATAAGCGCTCCAATCATACTTCTGTGCAACCTTTTGTGCAATGCTTGTGCGCATGCCTCTGTACAACGGCACAGCACTTATTGTCAAGAGATTTAGGAGAAATATCATACAGGCCACAATAATTTTTAGATGTGGAAAAAGTGAAGATATTTTTATTACTCAGTTGCATTTTATACCTTCCAATATGCCGTTTCAGTTCAAATAACAACAATTTCCAATTCGTCTGTCTTTTACGATGTCCACGGTCAGACTTCTAAAGTTGCTGTTTTACAATTAAAAGAGGACAGTTTCTCACACGGTCAGTTATATGTTGTGAAATCCAGAATGGGGAGCGAGAAAAATCTTTTCGTTTTTGCCCTCATTGGTAACACTCGAAACATTGTCTATAAGGAAGATTTTATCATGTGATCGTCAAACTAAAATTTACCAAATGATTAATAATTCTTGGTTCAATAAATTATAGTACATATGTTTTTACTTTCCCCGACCTTTCATTTATTTATTTTGTACTAAACATAAGCCAAAGTCTGTGCGATGTTTGCTTCATTTATAAACTGCAATACTTCAGATTATAAATCAGACGTTTATGTGTATCCATGATGATATTGGCCCGAAGGAAATAGCTCTATCGTCTACGTGAAAGTTAACATCCTTTTCTTTTTATGTTCAATACAATCTAAATGAATAACTGTCAATGTTCACAGTACAATTTTGCCAGCCTTTTTCAACCAAGTCAATGACAGGTATTTCTGCAAGTTAAAATAAATGCGCAGACAAAATTGACTAAAATATACTGGTGTAATTTATACAAGATGAACTAATGCTTCTTTGAAATATTCTACACAAAAAAGCTACATCCTGCTTTACAAAATAGGGAACAGGGGTTCCTGATATTTACTGCTGTCATTTTAGTGCTCATGGAATGTTTAATGTTAAATCTTGGTTACTTGTGTTCGCAAAGTGGTTTTCAGTACAGTATAAAACAATGGAATTGTAAATATTCTCCAAATACCCTCAAGTACAATTCGTAACTACCACAATAGTATAATCTAGAAATGTTTTGCTAAAATCTAAGGTATGAGCGCTTAGTCATGTAAAACACTATATCTGAGTGGAGCGTATGGTAGACGGCGAAGAGGAGAATTGAGATAATAAGAATAATTTTCTCAAATAATTTCACTTTTGCACATCAATTTATACTAAATTCCAGCAAAGAAAACAAAAGGAAAGTAAATATTGTACAAGTTTAGACACAACCAATATAGGGAAGCAATCCTTAAAGGAAAAATTCTAGATAAAGAGATAAATGTAATTTATTGAAGTATTATCTTTGATATCTATATTTGCCGAAGGATGTTCAAAGGTACCATAAAATGAATCAATAAGTTATATCTTAAATGCGCTTCAATTTAAAGAGTAGTTAACTCGAAGATCAAATATGAGATATCAGTTGGATAATTTCTTTGGATGGACAGTTTACATGTCAAACACATGTTAACGATTTCTAAGTCAAGATATGTGTTTATCTAGCTTGCTAACTAGTTAGTTATTTGCATCTGTCTCTGTCCCTCTCTCTTTCTGTCTTTATCTACTTAACTATCTGTCCATCCACCTCACAAGGTCTGTCTGTTTGTCCCTGTGTGTGAGTGTATGTGTGTGTGTATATATATATATATATATATATATAT
>NC_068985.1:88676632-88677946 GCF_001194135.2 Octopus bimaculoides
ATAGGTATAGATATCAATATACACATACACATGCGGATTACAAGAAAAGGTTATATACATAGGTGTAAAAAGCGCATTTATTTGTGGCAACAATTAACTGTAAGAGACAGACAGTATTATTATTATTGCAGAAAATTATGCGAAGATATGTAGTATTTGCAAAAATGGAAAATATGGAAACAGTTCCAGGAATATATACTTTGAAATGTATTTCGGTATTCAATTAATTTGTTAAAATGCGACTTGTATTTTTCTTTTTCCCCTGGCAGGATATAAGTATAGAACGGTTGAAGAGAAGCGGATGAGGGCTAATAAAAAATACGCAAGAAATTAAAATAAAAACAAGCGTAGGAATAAGTGGAGCATCAGAGATTACTTTGTTTGTTCGTTCCAAAGAGTTTGTTAGTTGTAAGTGACGCTGCCTGCTCGATGTCCAATACGCAAATATCTTCCTACTTGTAGAACGGAAGACGCAATTTGCATATTATGAAGTCCCATACAGGCCGACGTCAAATATTTGTAAAAATAATAAGATATTTTAAGAAGGGAACTTTTCATTTGATAATGCAAATCACAGAAAACAACTCATTCAAACATCACGCAAAAGATATGATGTTAGATATTGTAGTAAATATACAAATGAAATGTTAGCTGTGATTCCTGTTTCATATTTATATCACTATTTCGGATTAAATCATATATGGCAAATGAAATAGGTAATATAATTTTGCTCATGAGATTAGCTTAAAACAATCGTTATCGCAAGCTCATAATATAGTTGTAGAAATCTATTCTACAGGTATGAGAAATGAAACACAGGTATGAGAACTGAAATAAGTATTATACCTGCATGGAGAACGAAACGTGAGGAAAGATGCAACCACAGCGACGTAGAACAAATTGATTAGCCTACAATTTGGATTTATTTTACCAATAAAAGAGCAGATATGGTGTGCTCTAAGAAGTTTGCTTCCCCAACACAGCTCTGCTGGTTCCAGGCTTAGCCCCACAACGTGGCACATTCAGCATGTGTTTTCTACTATAGCCCATGGGTCAACCAAAGCCATGTGTGGAAGATGAATGGCAGCATAACGTCGCCATCATTAGTGATCACTCCAATCCCCATGTTGTTCATTGTATATCTGATTTTTATCACTCTCGGTACATGTCCTTAGATTGCATTGTCTTTCGATTGACATCCGAACAATCTGAAATATTCGTATTGCAGCTTCCAGCACGAATACGTAAGAGTACAGCATTTTTCTCCCAGACGCTGCCTAACTCACTCTACTATACTGTGTAGTCAAAATCAAA
>NC_068985.1:88678873-88679696 GCF_001194135.2 Octopus bimaculoides
ATTTTTTGCATTACCACAATAACTGTTGCATATAAGACGGTGCGCTATCAGAAATGTTAGCACGCCGGGCGAAATGCTTAGCAGGGTTTCCTCTATATTTACGTTCTGAGTTACAATTCCGCCGAGGTCGACTTTGACTTTCATCCTTTCGGGGTTGATAAATTAAGCGCCAATTGCGTACTGCAATCGATCTAATTGACTGGCTCCCTTCCCCTAAATTTCGGGCCTTGTGTAGAACAGAATATCTGTTGCTTATTAAAAAACAAAACAGCTTATAAAATTATTGAAAGTTGGTGTATAAATTCACTGTCTAAATATCTGATTATAGGCACGGTACTGCAGCCTTAGATTCCAACTAGGTTAACGGGCAAACTTTCTACATGATAGCATTAAAATGAGCTTAGCTCTGTTGATATATATAACCTGTACATTTCTGCAGTATCTATAAACTAACGTAAGCCACACTAAAGCAATATACACATAAAAATGAAACTATAGGACACACACATTACAATACATTGCAACTTGCGTTTGTAATCCTGCACGAAAATTGCATTAGAAAGTTTCTTCAAAATACCTAAGGCAACAATAGCCTAGGAATAATCTTACAACATTTGTAGAAATATGAGAGAGATAAATGAGAAACCTTGAAACATGGAAACCTGTTTTAGATTCACGAATATATTGTACAATATATTATATGTTGGAAAAGCGGTTTGGCATACGGATTTAATGGATTGTATCTCAATATCCTGAATACGAGCTCAAAGATTCTCCCTACTCCATATAATGCAAACTTTATTTATTTATTTATATATATATA
>NC_068985.1:88679706-88681510 GCF_001194135.2 Octopus bimaculoides
TGCTGGTAACTTCTAAGGGAGTAACTGAAAAGTATTTATTTCATGGATTTATGTCTACCTGTGTGTGTGTGTGTGTGTGTGTATGTGTGTGTGTATGTGTGTGTGTGTGTACTGTGTTGAATGTCCTTTCATTATGTTGGGAATAAGACCAGTTGTGTGTTGATGGGTGTGTATGATCCTATAATAAATACATCTCCCGTATTTCCCTACCGTAGGCTAGCACTAAAGTTACATACCAGATTTTAAAATAAGCAATAGATATTCGTAAAGTTATATCCAGTTCGATGTTATTCTGTGTGTATATAGTTATGTGTTTTCGAAATGATAGCTGGTTATCCCCACTTTAGAAAATACACAAACTCAATTAGGAATTTGGTCATGCATACAACATTTACTATAAAATTAAAATAGACTAATAAGCTGTCAAATCTCTCAGAAAAGCAATTTTCTTAAGATTACAGTTTCTGGTAAACTCATTTTCATTATTTACCTTACATTTCCTTTCTTGAATGCCGCCATCTTAGGTTATATATTTAATAACGAGATACAATATAATGAAGAAAATAAATACCATAAGTCGTTAGTATATTTACTTGCGTGTATAAAAATTTCACTGCCATTCTATGTTTTCGCTTGGAAAGTAGTGAATTTCGTTTGTATTTTGAAGCCTCTAACTGACAAACATTTTTTTTTTTAAATATTCAACCATTATTTTACAGTATATTTTCTGTTTCTTAAGGGTCAAGTATGAAATTGGAATTGTGCATCTTTGCTCATCTTCAATGTTATATTAACCCCTTTAGAATATTGTATAGAAAACTAATTTGATTTGATTTAATATGTTCCATACCTGTCTGTCTATCTATCTGCCTGTCTATCTCTTGATCTATCTATCTTCCTTCCTTTCTGTGTGTGTGTGTGTGTGTGTGTGTGTGTGTGTGTGTGTGTGTGTGTGTGTGTGTGTGTGTGTGTATGTGTGTGTGTGTGTGTACGTATATATTTATTATTGGATCAAAACACAAACCAAGTTCATTCTTCCAGAGCGAAAACAGAATGGTATTGAATGTTATATATATACGCACACATATCCATACCTACATAAACAATTGTGAATATATTCGTATACAGTTGTCTTTTGTCACAATTTCGGTTGTAGCTTCTACTCCTCACCGACAAAATACGTCTTGCACACCATAATAACTTGTTTAAAGCATTCATATTTACATAATTATGCCTTCGGGATAAATGGTAACTATTAACTAACTGTTCTTCGTATCTTGTTTGAAAATTCATAGCAGGAGGCCAAAACCAATCTAAAACACATTCTCGATAATTCTTTTATTTTCCAGTATCTTTATTTTTATACATTCCCTTTGCTGTGAAATCGTTCTATCTTATTAAATTATTTAACTGAAGAACCGCAACAGCAGTAAATGGTTTTGTAAACTATAACTTGGTTTATTTCGCCTTCAAGCTAATTATGATTTTAAAATACATTATGCTAAAATGAATTTCATTTACTTATTTAGAAGACGAAGATATTTTTACGGCGTGTGGGAGACATCGTCCATTGATATGCGATTGATTAAGGAATGCCATGCCCTGACACATTTTAACTTCAATCCCACTTTACGCCAATCTCAGCTCTTGACTTCTAATATAAATGTGGATTAGCCTATGTCCTATCAGAGAAAATAGTTGACTAGCGATCGTCGAAATACTTCGTACAATCTCTCCCCCACCTCTCTCTCTCTCTCTGTCTCTCTCTCACTCTCTCTCTCTCTCTGTATATATATATATATAT
>NC_068985.1:88681651-88682835 GCF_001194135.2 Octopus bimaculoides
TAGAGAGAGAGAGAGAGAGAGAGAGAGAGAGAGAGAGAAAGAGAGGGAGAAAGAGTGCGACATACTAAGACAAACACGCACACATACACGTGTATTTTGGGGTTACTTGACAACTGCCTTTGTCATCTTTTCATCCCCTTTATGCAGCCAATCCCAAGGGTGCCGTAGAGAGTATTAACAGACTACACACAAGGATTCCATCGACTACAAACCTTCAAGATATTCTGCAGTTATATGTTTGAAGTAAACGGTGTTGATTCCTCTCAGAAAATATTGTATCATATCCGTCTTTAAACATTCCTTGCAATGCATCACTGTATTAAGAAACTAGGCTCGCCTTTATCACTGTTCAAGACCCGAATGTCTGTTAGAATATAATGAAACATAAGTGATTTATTTGAAATTGCATGCGTACTTTCTGATTATACTTTACTATGTATTTCTTCAAGGTGGTTCGTATGCTAGCCGCCATTGCATGTGCAAGCATTCATTTCACCTGACAGTTGTTCCCAGGTATTTGTGTGGGTGTGGTCCATCCATTCCATCGCTCTCTTCGGTGCTTTTCTTCATCGTGGGTGGGAGGTCTTTCCCTCTGAGACTTTATGAAGCAGAATCTACTAAGATCATGGTTGTCTACAAAGTTACAGTCCTCACTCTGTTTGAGAAGGAGGCACATTTGACTCGTGTTGACTTCACGAAACTATACGTCACTCTCACAGATAATATCTATGCATTTTTCCACAGCGACGTCTTTGTCTAGAGATGGGTAGTGTGAGACAACAACCATACTACCCACTACACAAGGTGTGAGGTCGTTGGAATTGTTGCAACTACAGACTCTACTAAGGAGATATTCCGTGATCACACAGACATCCGAAGTCATTTCAGTGAGTGTAGCTACTAGAATAAGAATAGCCTGGGCAAAGTTCAGAGAGCTCTTACCTCTACTGGAGAAACAAAGGCCTCTCACTCAGAGTAAAAGGCAGATTGCATGACGCATGTGTACGAACAGCCGTGCTACAAGGCAGTGAAACATGGGCCGTGACTGCTGAGGACATGCGTAAACTTGGAAGGAAGGAATCCAGTATGCTCCGATGGAGGTGTGATGTCAGTGTGCATACTCGACACTAAGTGCCTTAAGAGAAAATTTGGAACTAAGAAGTATGAGATGTGTTGTGCAAGAG
>NC_068985.1:88682935-88685623 GCF_001194135.2 Octopus bimaculoides
TATGTGTATATACATCTGTGTGCGTGCGCATATGTAAACACGTTATTTAACACCGGAAAGCGAAGATGAATAATCTATGAATACTAGCGTGTAAATGTCGTCTTGAAATTCGTTTTAGACAGAATATATATGAAATGCTCCACGTACGTATATGGAGGAGGGTATATAGTTATGTCAGGAGGTACATAACATCTAGCATATTTCATGAATGTATTTTGAAATGGTCTTGGCACTTCACATCCGATATAAGTCGGTTCATTATTCATGCCTTTCACTTCAAACATAATGCCTTTTATTTAATCATATATTTTAATATTCAAAAATCTTTCTCTGTCATTACATGGTCTGAAAGTGCACCTAACTAAAATGGATGTAGAAGGAGTTTTGTCAAATGCATATGAAGAATATTTGCACAGTTGAATAATACTGTTATCAAACAAATTATTATTTTTTGTTTATATAATCATTGCATTTTCACTTGTGGATAATATTGTTTAAACATTCAAGATTATGTTAATAACTTGTAATTAAGAATTATAATTGACTGGCAGAGCAACCCGGCGTTGCACGGGAATGAAATTGTTGCTTATATACTGGAAGGAAAAAAGCAACATATGTTGTATAGGAATCTGAGGACATTCTGTAGATGGACTCCTAGATGAATGATGACTGGCACCTCTCATGAATTGGAAAATTGAAGATGCGGCAAAAAGCCTCATTGGTACTTGGAAACTTTTACGAAAATTTGAATGTAGATTATATGAAAAAAATGATTTACGAGAATATCCTCACACGAGTAATTGAAATAAATTGCGATTGTGGAATCCCTCACGCACGCACGAAAGCACACACGCACGAAATCACGCACACACACAGAGTATTACACATCAGATGAAATGGAAGTGTGTGTGTGTGTGTGTGTGTGTGTGACACAGAGAGAGAGGTTTTTTGTCATGTATACGTACATGCATAAATATGCATACATATTTGTGTGTGTGTGTGTGTATGTGTGTGTGTGTGCATGTGTATGAGAGAGAGAGAGAGTAAATATATACTATATATAAAACAGAGATGTGTGTGTAATCGCTTTTCACGTGAAATCGACTTCACCAAATGCTTCCATACTTGTGATGCGTGAATAATTTGACCTCGGATAAGTGTTATGCTCTTCATTTGATTTTTTAAATTAAAAATAAATAATATTGCTTTATATTTAAGATTCACTTCTTTAAAAATGTTCCTCAATGTCAACTTCCGGTATTGACGTAACAAAGGCAAAATCTTCACTCTCTATTTTGTGTGTGAGTGTGTATGAGAGAGAGAGAGAGAGAGTAAATACTACATACATACCGCTCTCTCACTCTGTCTCACACACATACACACACCCATTGACTGATTCACACTGTCTCTTACAAACACACACATACATAAATGTATACAAACATATTTACAAAGACACACGTGTGTATGCGCGCGCATGCGTGTTTGTAAGAGACAGGGTGTGAGTCAAGGGTTGTGTTGTCATATGCATACATCCAAAGATGTATGTATATTTATGCATGTACGTATACATGACAACAAACCTCTCTCTCTCAATAACACTCTGTCTGTTACAAAGACACACGTGTGTATGCGCGCGCGCGTGCCTGCGTAAGTGGGGGGTTCCACAATCGCCATTTATTTCAATTACTCTTGTGAGGAAATTCACGTATATCATGTTTTTCATGTAATCCCCATTTTAATTTTCATAAAAGATTCTAAGTACCAATGAGGCTTTTTGGCACATCTTCAATTTTCCCCATTCATGAGAGGCGCCCAGCCATTATTCATCTGAGAGTCCATCTACAGAATGTCCTCTCAAATTTCTATACTGCATATTTTGCATCTTTTTTTCCTCAAGTATATAAGCAACTATTTCATTCCCGAGCAACGCTGGGTGCCTCTGCTAGTACTACATACACACCGCTCTCTCACTCTGTCTCACACACATACACACGCACACATACATCCAAAAATGATGGATGCATATGACAACACGCCTCTTGACTCACTAACACTCTGTCTCTTACAAACACACACACATAAATATATACAAACATATTTACAAAGACACACGTGTGTATGCGCGCGTGCGCGTGTGTGTGAGAGAGAGAGAAACAGACAGACAGACAGACATAGACAGAGAAAGAGAGAGAGACAGAGCCAGTGAAGGGGTGTGTCGACAATTATACGTACATACATAAATAGTCATACATTTCTTGTACGTATGTGTGAGTGTGTGTATGAGGGAGAGAGAGAGAGTCACTGAAACATCTCTCTGCCTGTCTGTCTGTCTCTCTCACACACACACGTGCAGATATACACATAGAAAAAATGTATGCATATGTATTTATGTATATACGTAGACATCACAATACACCCCTTCACTCACACACATACATAAACACACATGTGAGTGTGTGATTCACTACGAATACATAGAGCTGTGCGAGTTCGGAACGAAATCAAACCTGGAGTGTGTGAATGAGAGAGAGAGAGAGAGAGAGAGATAGAGAGAGAGAGAGAGACATACAGACAGACAGAGACAGAGAGAGAGAGAGAGAGACAGAGAGACAGAGAGAGAGAGTCATAGAGAGACAGAGAGAGAGAGACAGAGAGAGAGATGACATTGCAAAGAATGAATGAGAT
>NC_068985.1:88685668-88689746 GCF_001194135.2 Octopus bimaculoides
CTATCCTGTACGGAATATTTAAATTTATGAACTTCGTAAATATGTGTTTCAGTAATTGATCGTAGTTGTTTACAGAAAGCGAACATTAAAAGTAGAGAGTGAGAGACGTCGCCGTTTTTTCAAGTCCGTACCGGAAGTTGACATTGAGAAAGCTTTTTAAAGAAGTGAATCTTAAATATAAAGCAATATTATTTATTCTTAATTAGAGATTTAAAAAAAAATCAAATGTAGAGCCTAAGATTTATCCGAGGTCAAATTATTCATGTATCACAAGTATAGAAGTAAATAGTGAAGACGTTTTCACGTGATAAGCGATTACACACACATCTCTGTTTTATATATAGTATAGATGAAAATATGAAAACAGGGAAAAATTTAATGATGTCATATAAGAAACGCGGGGAATAACAAGTGATTTATAAATTTGGCGCATTGAGTATGTATATATGTAGTTATGTGTGTTTTATTTATTATCTATATGTATCTATATATACACGTGCGTGTGATTGTATTTCTGTGCGTGCGCGCGCGCTTGTTCTATGACTGAATATAAAATCCGTGTCTTACTACACTGTGGATGAATAACATATAATAGTCAAGTAATACAGCCACAGACACTGAAAGTTTAATATTAAAGATGTTACTTATCGGTTATTCAGCAAGAGATGATTGTGAAGACAATTGTATTTAAAAACAAAATGTCGATATAATGAATCTAAAATGCAAATGTTGGGGGTAGGAATCGTCCGTGTTTTTGTTCTGATATATGGAAAATTTCTAGGAGCTGAGGCGTTACCCTCCTTTCTACTTATAGACAGAAGGCCTGACATTTTTTGATGGGGTGGCGGGTAGAACGATTTCATCGGCCGCAGTGCTCAACTAGTCCTTATTTCATGACAGAAAATATTGGCTTCGGCAGAATTTATACTCAAAGCATAAAATGGAAAAAAATGCCGCTAACCATTTCGTTTGGTATGATAACAATTCTGGCAGCGAGCCGCGAATGGATAAAATATGGACAGAAATATATACTCCAAAACATGTTTGTGTGTCCCACAGTCGAAAACCAAACTGTCTTGCTGTGCAAGATGATATATGAAGAAGAATTTCCAATGCCTTATACACCCCCACCCCCCACGTACGCACACACACACACGCACACACACGCACACACACGCACACACACACACACACACACACACACACACACACACACATTAAAATTCAATAATAGGACGATTTATCAAGTAGCTTGTGTGAAAAAACCTCATAAGGGAAAAAATCCATCATTTATTCCCGAAATATATATATATATTTATATAAGGGCATTAGTATATAATAACGCCTAACGCCATGAGGGAGTCTAAGGTCAGACTACTATAAAAAAGCACATTTGTACCGAATGCGAGGAAGTAGTCTGACCTTAGAGTCCCTCATGGCGTGAGGCGTTATTATATAGTAATGCCCTTATATAAATATATATATATATATATATATAGCGTGTAGCAGTGTAGCTATGGATGTGATGGTAAAACATATTTATCTTTCATCTCAAAACACATCAGCGAATTATGTTCACGATTTATGAAACATGGCAATTTCTATGGATGGGGGTAAACATAGGGATTCCTTTCCATGAAATTCGATTTAGATATGCAATAATTATTTAGATCGCAAGTTTTACCGTTTGCCCGCTGCATGTAAACCACACTAGAAACCTAATTCTTGTTGGAGTTCACATACATATCTACTTTATCGATCTATTCGATTGATTGTAATTATGTTTTATCGAAACCAGCAATGGAACAAGGATACATTGATAACATTAAAGAAGAAAAAAAAAAACACTGAGGATGAAAAAACTAGTTCCCTGTTTCGCTGAAAACTCTGTAGGATATTATATATCAATAACGATCAAATTTTTATAGGAAAGGAATTCAAATAGCCTGGAACATAGGCTTTTTTGTACCATTGAGTAATAACAATATACAGATTTACACGTTATTTCCATTGGAATATTGGCAGGGAATGTAGGTCACTATATAAATAGTTTTCAGTTAATGGGTTGCATTCTAAGGTTTGAAATTAAATTTTAGGACGTACAGCCTCTTCGCTGTTGACCCTGTTTTTTTATCAAAGCTGGTGAGATTTGACTTTTATGTTTAGTTTTTCAAACACTGTACATAATTGAACAACAACAAAATGATGGCCATCTGCCAATGCAAATAAATTAATTGTGCATAATGTATTATGTTTTAAATAAATGTTTTGGAGTATCAAAGCAAAATAGCAACAGAAAAAGTATATATTGTACTTCTAAAAACAAAAAAAAATGATTTTATCATTGCAATGAATAACTTGCATATAATGTAATTGGTTTACTAACTATCGATTTACTGAAGAATGGATACATATATTGAAGCAAGTCTTAATTACATATCTGATCAGGACATTTGTTACAGTTGAATATAAATGAAGCCAACACTGAACATTCATTTCATATTTGGTCAAACCAAATCATTAGCACAGTTCATAATACGACAGGCATTCATCTCGATAGTTTATGCTCTACTTCCAACAGACAATAATTCTACAGGAAGACGATATTCTGTAGACATCATACTCAACTATTCTTCACTTGAACTTATTAATGATATTCAGTTGGATGGAAGAATGCATCTTTGAAGCATACAATTGTCCTATTGAATTATGGTGTTCAGCCAGAACTTAGTGTGATGCATCCACCGGAAAGAAGAATTGGAGCTTCCAGAACGCCTCATAAATTGGGTTCATAAAAGCTTATCAGGACATGTACAAATGTGAGTACATATAAAAGAATTCAAAACGAGAAGATCTAATAGAACTTGTTTCAGGATCGTATACGGAGAAACTTCCTGCTATTATAATAGTAGTAGCAACGGCAAAACTAGATAAGAATTGAAAGCTTCATAAACGTCCTCGCAGCACCTCTCATTTAAAAGATAAAAAAAAAAGAATATGATTAAAAGTAGCTAAGTTTGGCTACGGTGGAAGTGCCTACACATACTGCAAACATTTATTCTAATTAGGAAACTTCGCTTACAAAGGCTCGTGCACAGACTTTTAGTTCGTATTTCGAGTTTGAGATTGATCAGAGTTAGAGGCCCCAGTATATCTGAGATTTTCCATAATGAAATTAACACGGATATATGCAATGCTGGAATCCCTGTTTGTATGTTAACGGTCTCAACCCGAGAAAACAACACAGGATATAATCCTAAATACATGCCAAACTTTCCTGCACTCAAACTACGAATCATAACCATCATCATCATCATCATCATCATCAATTTTGTCCGGTGTATGTCCAGTTTTAATGCTTACACATGAGAACAGGAGATACACACACAGCTGATGGCTACGACGATGACCATGATGATAATGGTGGTGGTTATCATTTATAGTCTAACAGACACCGTTTTGCGATTTCATGTCGAACAGCCTCCGCAAATAATGCGGTTATTGTGATCAAATTATGTGATGTATATTAGCTTATTACTCTCCCACCACCCACACTCTAAAGACTCGCTGTCGCCTGAAGATCTGCACGTTGAACCACATGTCAGTCGTCGAAGTAATCACAGGGCAACATCAGAAGAATTTAATTGTGCTGAGGAACACAACACACTGCCCAGTCTAGGAATTGAAACTAGGATCTTGCGATCATGAAGCACTGGTAATTCATCCTCATATACGTTTGTACGTGTGTGTTTGTGTGTTTGTGGGGTGTAAATGTGAACTCACCAAAAGTTTATGGTATAAGAATAATTATACAGATAATTTTACTCTAAAATTATTTGAATACGTTATCGCCAGGTGAGTTTTATTGACCTCCTGTTTATCAATATGGTTGTACTTATCGAGGTGGAAATTTTATTTTTCCGATTGTTATTAATAACATATGGTGTTAAAGTCATGTGTCTAGGACAGAATAGTTATATCACTTGTGTCACAGCATTTAATTGGTGTGTCCTCTCAATTTTGATCGCTCAATATGGGTATCCGATGATTGATATGTTCATTACCACTACATGCAATA
>NC_068985.1:88692595-88705095 GCF_001194135.2 Octopus bimaculoides
ATCGATTCAATGGGTTATTTATTGTTCTAGAAGTACATCGTGAAGTAAAATTATCAAAAGTTGGATAAAATAAGCGACCATTTACGAAGTGAAGTAAATGCTGTCGGTTGCACATAAACGCTAACAAAACGTGCTCGGGCCAAAACATGACATATACAGTTATTACTTCAGAAAACCACACGCAGGTCCAGAAATCATTAGTGGCAGTTAAGTAGTATCACTAATAATTAAACAGGCTTCTAATTAACAAGGTAAATGAGGGAATCCTAAATTAGAAAGCGAATTCTCAGTGAATATTGCACTCGCTTTCACTCTCTTTGTCCCCCCCCTTTCCACTCTCTCTCTTTGTATCTTCCTATCTCTCCACTCTCTCCATCTACTCTCTCTCTCTCTCTCTCTCTCTCTCTTAACCTGGTTCCGTTTTATGCCTTGAGCAGATTGTGCTCGAACAAAAGTTTTAGGTGGTCTTTTTTAATTTTGGTTTTTACTTATTTGAATTTAAGGTCCAGATAGCAGATTGTACACGACGCTTTAAACATTTTTAAATTTAAAAATTCATATTAAATTCAGACAAAAACAACACATCAGTAACACATTTTCAAATGCATAATACACTACAAACATTAGTATGTTGCGTGGAATAGAAACCGAACTATGAAACTTTGCTGGTACATTTAGAGATTGTTACAATGCAATTACGCATACACTTTAATTATACACCGATGAAAGGGTTGGCTAGGAAAGAAAGCTAGACAGACAATAGAAAAATAATGACAGCAGAATTAAATTCATATATTGGATATAATTCATCAACAGAGTAATTGGCGCAGTAATAAGCTATCACTATAATGCTATTAAATAAACTTAAATATATTTACAAGACTAGACAGAAAATTATACAGAACATTTACAAAATGAGATAGTAAGAATGTGTTTGTAATTAATAGAGAATGCTAAAAAATATTGTTACAAACTTGAGCAAAAGTATAAATGTTCTCTGCTCTCATGTAACAAGTAAATATTATGTGCAGTCCCGTTAATAATAGAGCCTGTTACCATCTTCCATCTGTTTAATGGTCCGAGAACACAACATTGCCCGTGAAAGAGTACCAGTCTTCGGAGGAAAACTCGTTCATAACTAGTTGGAAAAGAGCAAGCTGATTTTTTTTTTTGCTTGAGAACGAATCGCACCACTAAGTCCGAGAACCAAGACTATTTACAGCACTATAATCACTAAACTACGTGCCTTCACCAGTTAACAAGGAGACGCTCATTGATATTAAACGGAATCTAGAATAACAGTGACACGAAGAAGAGCGAAGAGCATGCTTTCTTTCTTTCTCTTTTTCACTTTCTTTTAACGATACACATTTAGATGTAAGTCGAGTTGATAATAAAGCCATACAAGAAAGTGTTTAGCTGGTTGCCGTGTTAGCATTCCGGGCAAAATGCTGAGCGTCATTACATCTGTATTTTAGTCCTGAGTCCAAATATAAATTCGACTTCGTTATTTAACCTGAATGGCTAAAGGTGAAACCTAGAGTTGATATAATCTACAGGGAGCCTTTGCCCAACTTGCTAACTTAATGCCAAATTTGAAGCCAATATTATATTGCCGACAGGTGGGGAGGAAGAAGGATCGCTACGGCGTCGCGCAAAATGCTTAGCCTCATTTCGTCTGTTGCTATGTTTTGAGTTCCAATCCCCCAAGATTGACTTTGCCATTCAACACTTTCGGTGTCGATAGACTAGGTACCAGTTCAGCGCTGGAATTGATGTAATCAAGTACCCCTGTTCCCCAAACCTTCTGGTGTTAGCAACGTAAAAATTCTATTTGATCAGGAATGAATGAAATATATAAATACCATATTAAAATGAACACTAATTGCAGCGAGATGCTGGCGGATGTAGAAGTTAAACAATGACCTATTGTTTATTGTACAATTTTGGAGAATTCATTACAGAATCTAGAATAGTGTTCTAATGCATCACAATACAAATATTAATTGCATCCGTTGTTTGCCGAAGAAGAAATATTATCTACATATAATTGTTTTATTACCTTCTTTGAAGAAAATACATCTATCTACAACACATTAGCACTGACAAGTAGAGAAAATATAAGTACGCAATTTAAAGAGAAAATCCTCAGTGCAAACTTAGGCATAAAGCGTTTTCAGGAAGGCTTTTCACGACAGTGAAATAAGCCAGTCTGCTAACTCAATGGCACAAAGTGACATTGGGCATAATTTACATTATATGAACCACTAAAAAGGAAATCCCAATTCTGAGAAAGATTATTGAAATGTATTTGGTTTTTAAACCTTCAAGTACAATGCAGGGGAGTCATGTCGCCTCTACATAGATACTGCTGTATCTTTACCGTGAAGTTTCCACATTAGAAAAATAAGGTTAATTGTAATATCATATGAGTTTTTATAATTATAACACAAAATATTATTTTAGCAATTATGAGACAAAACTTTCTTTAATTATTTGCTTTGTCAGTGTATTTTGCCTGAACTTGTGTCGTTACGAAGGTTTGGAAATCCGTGTGCTTTCTCCGTGACTGTTTGCGTTGGGTACGTTTATTAGATGCTCGGTGAATGATTCTAGAAATACAATGCTGTTAATCAATTAATTACTTCATTAATTCATTTATTCATTCATGCATTTTGTCATAACGAACGAGAATTGGACTACAAACACTAGTTGTACTCTCTGTTAGACTATTGATAACAACATATTCATACGTCCACAGATGTATATATATATATATATATATATATATATATATATATATATATGCACACACATCTGCGAGGTGTTGAAATAATTACATAATGACTGTTGAAACATGATGCAATCATTCACACATATACGTGTTTTCAGTTATGCAACTAAGCAACAACCTCACCTGTAGCAGAAACGGAAACCATCTTACCAAAAATGTCCGAAGCTTTCCACACCTGACTCAAACAAAATTTTGGTTACCAGTGAGAGACAGATGGAGATAGACAGAGATTAAGAGAGGGGTGGAAGGAAATTTAGAGAAAAGAAGAGAAAGACATAAGCACAACAATATACTTAAAAAGCAGATGTTAATAAATAGATGACTAAATAAACAATTAATAATAATTGTAAATATAAAAGGTTTCTTCTAAACGTCACTTTTAATTCTATAGATATAATTTATAATAAATTCAGGTTTCTAGTTAACCATGCAATCATTGCCCAATATGATGCATGGTGTGTCATGTAAGCATAGTTCCATGATTTTCAGAACGTTTTGTACGTGTAAGCGTTCTGTATCACCGATCTTACTGTATTCTACCGTGTTTTTATTGAAGGATCTGCATCAGGTTTGCTAGGGATGTGTAGTGTCTTTTGCAGATGCTCTTAAATGGGATAACTCTTAAACTCTTACTTGTTTCAGTCATTTGACTGTGGCCATGCTGGAGCACCGCCTTTAGCCGAGCAAATCGACCCCAGGACTTATTCTTTGTAAGCCTAGTACTTATTCTATCGGTCTCAAGCGATGTTGTGGGACAGAGACACACAAACATACACACAGACACATACTTATATATATATATATACATACATATATATACGACGGGCTTCTTTCAGTTTCCGTCTACCAAATCCATTTACAAGGCTTTGGTCGGCCCGAGGCTATAGTAGAACACTTGCCCAAGATGCTACGTAGTGGGACTGTCTCAAAATTATTCCGAGATTTTTTCACCAATTCAGAATAATCAACAAAAGCAACAGACGACATAACACCAAAAGTATTAAGAAATGACGAATGTTGCATTTATCGTATTCAGAAATATAATACACTCAATGATGTATTATATGTTGCTTTCAAAGTAAGCGTTGTAAAACAGGATACAAATTGTCATAAGGTTTTATCTCAATAGAGTATTTGATTCACAGTCCTTTTTCTCTAAGATATTTCAACATAACTAAAGATTACTAAAGTTTAAACATGAAATTGTTGGAAAATGTCGCCAGTACGAGAGAGATAAAATTTCAATAATATAAATTGCTGAAAGGGAAACGAATTTGGTGAAAATCAGCATAAAATAATACTAATATATAAACAACACGTTTCTTAGATGCATAAAAAATATACATTCGAAGGTTTTATATCACATTTCATATCTTACGAATGCTTTATCTTTGCACGGATTTGGTACATTAGCAAGACATATGAAACATTGTACTCGTTGCATGCAGCCGGGGATTTCATTTCTTGGTAAATATGACGATACTTGTCCGCACGAATTTACTACAATGTTGAAATATTTCTTTACTAAACTTCAGCTGTTTTAGCCAACTAGAATTCACGTACAAATGTCTATTTTGCAATTTAATGTGGTTTCCACCATAACAGTGAATATAGAGTAATTGTAAGAGATGAGAGCAGTCATACAAATCTGAGTTAATACAATAGAGAAAATAAATGCAATTATTACATCTACTTACAATAAAACATTTCCTTCAACTAGTGAAACTTCTGTATCAAATCACGTCTTTATGTCTTGTTATTATTACACGCAAACAGCTACGTAGAGAAGACAGTCGCTTTCTGCTTGTGTAAAAAAGCCAATGCCTTTCTGTAAAAGTTTTCATTTGTATGACATTCATCAAGTAAATTACTTTTCACAGAAAATCACATTTGTTTTATATGAGTGTGTGTCAACAATTTCTCATTCCTTTAAGATTTGTATTCCCTTGAGATAACATTAATGTTTTTATAGTAAATTTTACATTATGTTTCTTTGCTGTAACTTTACTTTGTTTCAAGTTTGGCGGCGTGCATTTAGTGAAGTCTAAAATGCAATTATTTTACCAGGTTAACTGTATCCTTTCCAAATGATATATTTCTCTTATGATATGAAGGAAGTCGTTTTAAAACAATTACGGCACCCAGAGGTGCTTTACGAAAGATCTTTTCCATTCATGTGCTTATACCGCCCCCTCATAAATCTAATACGCCTGGTCCATTTTCACACCTCTTTTCAAGCATACCTAAATTTAGGTGTAGCGATTGTTGCTCCTAGGTGCTGATGTGGCCAGGATGTAAGACGTTTACTCCCCAACTACACGGTTACCGGTTCAATCCCAATGTACAGCGACTTGGGCAAGCATTTTGTGTGTGTATTTGTTACACAGAAGATGAAACAAGCCAATGATATTTATTTGTGAGTTTTGCACTCGCGTGAGTTAACGCGTGCGTACGTGAGTGTTTTGTGTCTATATTTGTCGTAAACTGAAAGACGTCCGTCGTATATAAGTACATATATATATATATGTGTGTGTGTGTGTGTGAGTGTGTGTGTGTATGTGTTTTTTGTGCGTGTGTGTGTGTGTGTGTGCGCGTGTGTGTTTGTCCCTCAGCATCGCTTGGCAACCGATGCTGGTGTGTTTCCATCCCCGTAACTTAGCGGTTCGGCAAAAACTAACCGATATAATAAGTCCTAGGGTCGATTTGCTCGACTAAAGGTGGTGCTCCAGCATGGCCACAGTCAAATGACTGACACAAGTAAAAAGAGACATTCCTGCTATGATATATTTTTCGCTTCTCTTTCTTCACACAAATGCTAAATTCTGGAAATCGAAACGGGCAGCTGGCAGAAAGGTTAGTACAGCGTAAAATGCTTAGCTGCATTTTGTCTACCTTAATGTTCTGTGTTCAATTCCAGACAAGGTCGAATTTGCATTTCATGATTCCGGGGCCGATGAAATAAATACCAGTTGAGCTCTGAGGACAATTACTTCGACATAACTACTTCACCGAACATGATCTACTTGTGCTAAGATTTGATGTCAATATTCCATCATCCAAAAATACCGAGCACAATCGCTGGTATGATTAGCAAAATGCATGGCGGCATTATTGTCCAACATTACGTTCAAAGTTTAAATTCCACAGTGGTCGACTTGCTTTTTGCCCCTTCAAGGTCGATACAAATAACATGTTTCTAAAATGAGAATCAACTAGAAATATATTAGTATCGTTTCTTCCGATGCTCTAATATTTCAACTCATCAACGCATTCGTGGATAATAATAATAATAATAATAATAATAATAATAATAATAAAATTGATACGAGACAAAGAAAACAGGTGAGATCTCTATTAAACCACAGGAAGGGAGCAGTGATAGCTTGCTCACTGAAGGATATATAGATAGTCTGGAAAAAGACAGTAAAACTAATGGTGAAATGACAAATGGAGGAATGGAAATCTAGGATAGAAAAAGGCAAGGCATCGGGGCAACGATAGCGACGTTATTTGCAACCGCAAAAAGGTTGATCGTTGGAAATTGAACGAAGAATCGAAAAATGTGAATGAAAATCTAAAATACATCCGAACAAAAAACATTCACAGACACAAATAATTTGATCAAAGCAGCATGTAAGTTCGTAGCTGGCTATACGACACGATCTGTGTCCTTATATATATATTTTTTTTTTATATAAGGACACAGATAGTGTCATATAGCCACCTGGAGACGATGTTGCCTGGGGCTAAATTACAACATTCGTCCTAAACCAGGACTGTCATGTTATGTTGGCAAACAATCTTTACTACAAAATACTGTTGCTGAATATCTCGCGTTGTGAGATTTTAAAATAGGCCAGATATTATATTCAAAGACTTGAAACAAAAACCATCCATATGACTGTCCTAATTGACATAAATGTATGCGTCAAGACCTATCAAAACTGAGTAAGTATAAAGATCTTGAAATGGAAAGTAGCAGAATGTGGAACCTCAAGACTAAACGATGCCTTTTGTCATAGGTGCCCTTTAAATGATAGCACAAGGAGCTGATTGCTACCTAACTTAGATATCAGGAAACCACAAAATGGCAGAAATTCAAAAGATTGTTTTCGTGGTGTCTGTCTATGTAATCGCCAATTTTATAACAAATTTATAATTTCTTATGTTTCCTTATATGACGACACCCTAGTCATAATACCAACTTGAATTTCTAACTAAAGTACAAATACGAAACAAAAGCGAAACAAGAGGAAAAACAAAAGAAGAAAAAGAAAAAGAAAAAGAAGGATACACGATAACACGGAGGACTGGAGAAGAGAATACTGTTACTTAAATAGAAATATATAAAGAGTAAAATCTATAACAGTATAAATTCAAGCAGCGAGAAATCTCCCAAATGTGGGAGAGTTCGTAGGGTTGCTCTTGAAGATCGCCATTGCACTGACCACTCCGAAAATATTCCTATCCATAACCCCTTGCTTCAATGTACAGTCACATTGTGTCTTATTACTCAGATATAAGCCTTTTCCGCCTGGAGCCGATTCTCACCACTCGACGCGTGTTACGCATTGTTTGAAAAATATTCCTGCTGGTATTTTAGAAAAAGTGTATCAAACTTACTGTACATACAGCTCGTGAGTGGTATGTTAATATAGGTGAGTGCACATTGCCTGCATACAATTTATCAATTTTACAGACATAAAATTTACTTTCCAAATATTACAGTTCTATATTTAAGAGATGAGAAATTCTGTACATTATTTACATTCGACGGATATTTGTCCTCATCTTGTTTGTTGTTAACACAACGTTTCGACTGATATACCCTCTAGCATTCTTCAGGTATCTTGGGGAAAATTCGAACCTGGGATCTCATTCCTAAAGTATTCTACGATGCTGTTGTTATTATTATTATTATTAGTATTATTATTATTATTATTATTGTTCAGGTCACTGCTTGGAATTGAACTCGGAATCTTGGTGTTATTAGTCCGTGCTCTTGACCCCTACGCCATATGCTCTGATGAAGGCTGGTGGGTATTTTCACCCGAAACGTGTTAACAAACAAGATTAGTTGAATTTCTCCGTGTATTTTCGCAAACAACGGAAAACATATTACTCGAAGATGCAATGTGGAAAACAGATTCCACG
Organism: Octopus bimaculoides; assembly: GCF_001194135.2. Taxonomy (NCBI): domain Eukaryota; kingdom Metazoa; phylum Mollusca; class Cephalopoda; order Octopoda; family Octopodidae; genus Octopus; species Octopus bimaculoides. The sequence continues at coordinate 88,700,544 of NC_068985.1, forward strand.
AGGGTTAGAAATATAAGCTTATATTATCAGATGTGTCTCTGTAATACGATCCATAATTACAGCGATAAAAAAAGAAAATGTTTAATTTGAATTACAAGTTGCACTTCATAGATATGTGCAGGATTTTCGAAGAAAAGTGTAGAAGAATGTACAATTCTTATGAGTGGGGAACATCGGAAACTCAGCGAAGATTTTTATGCTTTATATAAGATTATATGTAGCTTAATCCTGCCAATAGTTCGTTTATATCATCAAGTCTTCTTGAAAGAAATAGGAAAGTAATGTTTTTAGAGATCTACCATGTTATTATAAACGAGATTTTCTTTTCACTGTTCATTCCGAATATTATGATATCGGGAAACCAGACACTTGCGGAACATTGCAGTATGAAAACGATGGAGAAAGGCCCCTAAGGATGATCGTTAAGACGAGAGGGTGAGAACATATATAATTCGCTCCAAAAGGATGGGCAGAGTTATGATTCGACGAGCGATACATAAGAACACCTAAATATTTGATCAAAAGTATTTCAAGAACAGAGACGTATTTATATTTATATTTTGTAATTTCCACATAATTATTTAGTTGTACTCTCGTGCTGCCGTATGAAATCTCTATACTTCCTGTAAGTGGTGAGGCAATATTTATCAAGCAAATTTTGTTAGTTTCTTAGTTAAATACACTTTTTCTCCTACGATTCCGATTATATTGTATGTTTGTGAGGCCTGAAACAAATTTTCACTAAAATTAATAAGGAAATGAATTGTCTTCAATTCCGATTATCGTTTATCTGTAATTAAACTGCAAAATATAGGAATTACCAGTCATAAGTCCATAAAACTATCAATATTTTCCTTTCCTGTATTTCCTCACATCTAGCAGGACAACAGTTAATGGAGGTTAGAAGACACTGGAAATACGCAACAACATATGCAAGATTACATGAAATGCTTGTGCAATAATTAGAAAGTAAATGTAAATCCATCATTAACTTGAGATTTATTAATTATCTTCTCATTATTATCAGTTACACTTTCTCTTTCCCATTTTCATGACCAAAACCTTACTTATTGTTGCAGATGATAAAAGCTCCGAGCTGGCAGAATCTTTAATACGCCGGGCAAAATGCTTAGAGGTATTTCGTCTATTGCTACGTTCTGAGTTCAATTTCCACCGTCGTCCACTTTGTCTTTCATCCTTTCAGGGCTGATAAGTTAAGTACCACTCAAGTACTGGGTTCGATGTAACGGCAGACAAAATAGCGCTAAGCATTTCGCCCGGCGCGCTAACGTTTCTGCCAGCTCGTCACCTTATTGAATAAATGAATATATATCGAATAAATATATATTACTTACCTGTTATTAGTCTGTGGAGAAAGAAGATATTTTTAATCAACGCTACACGTGTTTCTGATTAATTATCTTATTGTTGTTATTATTAACGGATGAAAGTTAAAAAGGCATGTCATATTACATAGAAAAATAAGAATATGAATAAAAATATAATAAAAATACATAAATTCCATATATATGTTTTACATTTTTTTTAAAATTTGAAATTAAACACCTAAAATTGCAATACCGATACATATAGAAAATTCTAAAGATAAGTAAACCCTCAACAACTATATCATAAACACAACAAACCCTACAGCGTATATATCAAATACTACAATCTATATAAACATTACGGGAATTAATAATTACCTTTGTATACAACTATAAATTACCATATTTTATGCCAACGTAAGTCAATAGTATTTAAAAAGATTATTTAGTAAAAACCACTATATACGCTATAAATTCATTGAATAAAACTAGTACAAAAAAATTAAAGGAAGAATACTTATCGACATAATATTTACTCCTTCTCGTTCCTGTGTAAATGGCTGCTCCCTCTGTCGTGCGCTAAATATTATGGGAATAACATAAATAAAATAAAATACTCTGAAAAATGTTCTAAGACTAATAATAGAGAAGTTCAATTCGAGGGGAGATAATAACTAGAGATATGTTATTCTCTTCAATCTAGCTGTAACTGAATTTTTTTTATAGCGTAGAAATCTGTGTTAGATTAAATGTGGCCTGTGTATTCCTTTTAAGGTAATATTCTTTAATAAACTCTTGGTTACTGGTATTTCTGTATCTAACACTTCTATAGAATTCTATTATAACTACATTTAACTATCTTCCCCATAAGTGTTCAAGTGATTGCAATATATTATAAATGATACTGTTTATATTGCATTAGTAAAGTGTAAAATAGTAAATGTCTTGCTAACTGGGAATACTTATTATTCTCGAAAATTAAAAAAAATATCTATGTATATACATATATATATATACATGTATACATACATACATACATATATATATATATATATACTTACGTGTTTGTGCATGTATGTATATACGTGTAACATAACACACAGGACGTCAGAAAATGATTATATGATATTTCGATGCGAAGCAGTACATATCATTAGACATTATACGCATATAACTAACAGTATTATCCTTTTAATAGTCATAGAGAAATTGACTGATCACCACTTTTCTGTTCTTCAGAGCAAAAAGTAAACTACTTACATGAAAATTGCAGAAGCAATATAAATGTTATCTATGGAAATATATATTGCGATGCTGAAACTGATATCGCATTTTGCATTATGTAATTTCCGTAAACATGCAAATAAATTAACTTAAAATTGCAATTAGTATGAAAAGAAATATGTATTTAGTTGTTGCGAATGAATTGAAAACTGTTAGGTCGAGCAATTATGAATCGGAACTTGTTGCTTGTTTATGACATGCAGCCGAATGATATCCAAGTGTGCAGTGTCCATTAATATAAGTATGATTGCTTGAATAATGATAGATATTCTCTAATTGATTCGGTTTATTCTATCAAGTTTCGATTTTATGATTCAATGATTGTTAATTAAAACTGGAGCATTGCCATTCGGGCAGAGCGCTTGTTTATGAAAAAGAAAAGATTTTGTCGTTGCTTTTAAATTCACTGCGACAATTGCAGATACATGGAGATTTATCTATTAGGAGCAAATGAGTATTGAACGGTCAGAGAATACCAGAGTGACACATTTTATGTTAGTTTTATACATGCTGAAAGATTTCTCGTGGATATCAATTGCGTATATAGTTCAGTAACTTCACTTCTACCTCTACAATTATCTCTACCTGTTGTGATTAATAACATGCATAATAATTTAATTTCACAATCAATAGTAACTCTTACAACACTCCGTGGAGGATTCCCTGAAGAAAGTAATTGCTGTAATAATACATCATTAAATACGTATCTGCCGTTTATATCTTACCACGCGCGTTAGATAAATGATGCATGAATTTTGTTATTTTTGGAATATACAATAAACAATGTAAGTTGTGGTAGTTTAACCTACTGTTGTATTTGAAAGATTAGTGCTGTATATATAAATATATATGTATATACTTTACTTTGATATGTTTCGGCCAGAATTGGCCCAGGTCATGTCTAACTTAATAGCACCGCCTGGTGAAGAAATTCAACTCAGGAATCGGACATGAACCACTAGAGTTATTGTTTACGGACACATATCTGGGTGTAGGAGGTATTTCTTGAAGAATGTTCTCTAAAGACATCTTGAACTTTATGGTGTGCATTTCTCCTCTTATGTATTTTGGTGTAATGTTAAAGAAAGCGGGGCCAATTGAGGTTAAACAAATTGTGCCGTATTGTTGTTATGAGATGCAAGGGTGATTCATGTTGACGGCGGATAGCATGGAAGACAAGTCTTGGGTGTATCTTAGAGGTGATGCCAACATCAGTTGTGCAATGCTAATGCAATATTTTCCACATCAGGCAGATGATGTAGCGCTATCGGCGGCATTGGAGAGAATAAAGCTCGAGCTTTTCTAGTCGACCCCAATAGTCAATGCATGTCATGCCCTCTATCTTTTCTGCAATTCACCTTTGAGGTGCTTCAGTTTTCATGATAGTTCGATTTGTGTGGGGAGACCACAGTGGGAGACCACAATCGGAGACCACAGTACTCCATAAATTAATATTGCTGTTGTTGTTGTTGTTGTCGTTTTTATTATTTCAGACGGGCCTGCCAGAGGTGCGCTCAAAATTATGAAACCGTTATTCAGTAGTCTTATTTTTCTTCATGTGCTTTCACTTCCCTACCGGTTGCAGTTCTGTGTCCCTTGGGTATGTGCTGTAGTGCTCTTACAGTATTGAAAGTGTTTTACGTAGGACGAGCACAGTGCCTAGTGGTGCTATTTCCTGTATGTTATATATATATTTTTGTTAGTGCTGGTGTTTTTGTTACATATTTGTCTGAATATTTTTCATCATACCTAATGCTGCAACTATGATAGGAATTTTTTCTGTTTTTAGATTCCACATTCGAGTTACCTCTATTTGCAGAGTATTATATTTTGAAAACTCTCCATTTCTTATAGAGAGAATGTGTCATCTGTTAGTATTGATACCTCAATTGGGAAGCATTTTTTTCTCCTCGATATCTGGCAAGTATATCTTATTATCA
>NC_068985.1:88709819-88713238 GCF_001194135.2 Octopus bimaculoides
TATATACATATATATATACAGTAATCCCTCGCCATGTCGTGGTTCACCTATTGCGGTTTACTATTTAAGCTTACGTCGATTCTGCCGTGGTGTTGGTTTGATTTTATAATAAATATATACTAATTATAAAAATAGTAAAAAAAATATACAGAACCGTACTGTTTCTACTTCGCAGATTTTCACCTATCACGTGGGGTTTCGGAACGTAACACCTGCAATGGTCGAGGATTTACTGTATATAAGTGTTTTCCATTTTTCCCGAGCATCAAGCTAATACACCTGCTTGTTTTTTTCTACACCTGTCGCATCTCTGTTTTCTATAAATCTGAACTTTATATTATACGCTCGTCGGGTTACTGCATTGTGATCCTGACTGAACTTCTCATTCTCTTTGACTTGCCTAGACCTTTCCGCACTTCTCCTCATCCTCATATCAGTACTCTACTCGGATTACCACTGGATCTCCGTACTCTTTTGGCATCTGCCTTCCTGGATTTCACTGGCTACTTTCGTTGATGTAAATTGTTCTAATCTAACAAGACTTTAGAACCATCTGAACTTATTGAACATTATTTTAATCTGTATTTTAATATTTTGCCATTTTCTTTCCTTTTTAACTGTTTTTCTTTATGTTCATCCTATTTTCTCACTCTTTACCTTTTTCTTTCTTTTCCAGCATTTCTAATTTCCAGTCTATCTCCATGAGGGATCACTGGTCACACCACGGTTTTCGCTTTATTTTCTCTCTATTTATTTCCTCTTATTACTTTCTGTCCAAGAGCGTAGAATCGAAACATAAAAGACTTTTCCATTTTCCTCAGGTGTGAAACAAATACACTTGCTTTTTGTTCTTGTCTGCATTTTCATCCCACCATCACTTTACAAACGATGCTGGTGTATTTACGTCCCCGTAACTTAGCGGGTCGGCATAAGTAAACCGATAGAATAAGAACTAGGCTTACAAAGAATAAATAACGACTTCGATGTGTTCGACTAAAGGCGATGCTCCAGCATGGATGCAGTCAAATGACTGAAACAAGAAAAGAATATGTCAACATATGAAAAACTCCAACTTACACTGAATAAAAATGTTATCAGCAATTAAATAAAGCCTCTTCGTTTCTATACTCACCTCTTCCTTCTTTCCCGGTCTTCAAGGATTGTGCATGAAGTTCAAAGGTCGGGCAAATGTTATTACATTCAACATCACTAAATCGGCATGTCCATTTCTAACGGAGTTAAATATTGATTTAGTGTTCTTTAACGTGATAACATCTGCCCGAACATTGAACTTCATACACAATCCTTGAAGCCAGAGAAAGAAGGAAGAGGTGAGTATAGAAAGGAAGAGGCTTTATTTCGGGAAAAGAAGAGGAGGGAAAACGTAGGAAAAATTTACCGGCAATAATTTTCAACTCGTTCTCAAACGAATAAAGCCGTATTTCTCTTGGGTGTTTATTTCAACGCAGAAGTTGCCAAGCAGAGGCGATATTTGTGATTAAACAATTCCGGTGAGTTTTGTATTATGTCGCTATATATTCTGTAGATTTAGGACACTAACTCCAGGTGCCACGCATTAGAACTAAACTCAAATCCATATTGCTTCGTTTAACGTAGCCACGCTTGCGACTCTTTCAGCATTTACTTAATCTTGGCGTTGTATTAACCTATTATTTCCATTTAAAATAATATAAAATACGAAACGTGTCAACCATTTACACTAATTCTGACGCAATATTTCATGTGGGATAAGGCGGCGAACTGGCAGAAACGTTAGCACGCCGGGAAAAAATGCTTAGTTGTATTTCGTCCATCTTTAATTTCTGAGTTCAAATTCCACCGAGGTCCTGTTTGTTTTTTATCCTTTCGGGGTCGATAAATTAAGTACCAGTTGCGTAATGGTGTCGATATAATCGACTGGCCTCCTCCTCAAAAATTTCGAGCCTTGTGCTTAGAGTAGAAAATAAAGAATATCTCAAGTTTGATGTCCGCAGTGCAAGCTTGAAACTAACTGCTGCTGGAAAACACAAGTGTTCTCACTTTTATTAAAGGTATCCCAATGTAGAGCAAATCTAAAGTTTTGCTATTCTCTCTCATATTAAGCGTGTTCATTACAGGTCTAGCGTCGCTGAATTCGGTTACATTTATTTATAATTAAATAAGGAATTCACAGCAATTATATACATAAAATGATTAATATTCGCTATGTGTAATTTCAGCGTTTTATATAAATTTATTTGAAAATTGTTATTATTCACTTAGATAATATTTTCAATACTCTACTTTGTTTTTTTTAAGTTTCTAAATAACTGAACTAATTTGAAAATGCAATTGTTTCTGATTATTCAGTCGTTGCGTTAATTCCAGCAGAAAACTAAATTGTTCTATGATAATTCAGCAAATGACATGTATAGATGAGCATATCGCTTAAAATATAAAGGGCGAAAACAGAAATATTACCAAATCTCTTCGTATCAAAAGTTCTGGCTCCATCGTCTGCAAATCATCCACACTGAGTCCAAACTCATCCCCACAATCGCAATTAAATTAGATGTTTTTTAGAGCATGCTATCATACTTACGTTATCTTTAATTATTTAGTGTGCATCGTCGGCTTTATGAACTGCTTGTTTAGAAGAGAATACACTGTTTTTGCGAGAATTCCTGCAATATTACACTGGAAAGGGCGGCGGGCGAAATTCCTAGCGCCGTTTCCTTCGTCTACATGATACGGGGTCAAATTCCGCCGGGGTCAACTTTGCCTTTCATCCTCTCGGGATCGTTAAATTAAGCACCATTAAAACGCTGAGGTCAATTTAATCGATTAGCCTCCCCTGCAACCACGAATCTAGAGCTAAATTTTGAAACCAATGTTAAACTGGAAATGAGTGTTAGATTTATTAAAATCGTAGTGTAAACTAAAATAGAAGCAGTTATTTATAGATTTTTTGGGTCGGGATTTTACTGACCCATTATATGAAGACTGTACATGCCATCGGCCGATTTGCAGAGGTGTATGGAAATGCTAATACATACTAAATCTAGAAGGAGATATACATCTGATATCTATTTTAAATGTAATTTGTCATAAATTTCTGAATTTTATTTCTTTACATTAAATATCAACGGTGTTTACGAACCAGTATAATTTAATAAGAAAGTAAATATGATATGATCTGAAATTTCAGTTCACGCCCTTAAAACAATAAGAGAAAGTGTTTATCCAAAATAGAATCGCTTAATTTTATTTTCTGCAAATACAACATTCAACATCCAAAGCAGCATTTACAGCAAGCTAAGATTGATGCAATCACGGAAGGAGCACCTGATTTTGTAATTTCATCATATCAGATTTTTTCATCTCCACACCTGAAAATAGTAACATATATACATACATACATATATATATATATATATATA
>NC_068985.1:88713540-88714440 GCF_001194135.2 Octopus bimaculoides
ATATATACTCCAGAACGAGAATGGGCGTATGCATCGCTGTGTACATTTATATATATGGTGTTTGTATGTATAGGAAAACGTGTAAAGCCTAAAAGTATTCCAGTACTCTAAAGGAAACAAGACACAAAGCAAATCAATTTTACTTCGGAAGATGATACCACGAGCATCAGGAATCACATCACACTTCGGGCTTATGTATTTGCAGTCCAAGAACAGGTGATTGCTACGAGACAGCTACTAAAGAAGCGACAGTTTAAAAGTGCAACTTTTGAGACGTTGTCTCAAAAGCAGTATACAATTTCATCCGGAAAAAAATATTGTCATGGAAGAAATATAGAGATTATTCGTGTAATTGAATGTGTACACACATATCACCAGATGACCGCTGGTGGAACATTCTCATCAAAACATCTGTCAAGTGTAAGCATAGGAGGTATTGTTTGGAAGAGACAACAAACATTATGTAGCGTCACAGATGTTAGCTGTCCTGCCGATTAGAATATCTCTGAAATTCAAACAGAATAACTATAGACAGCTTCGAAACATTCAGCCTCAATATCCAGATTGCAAATTTAGATTCTTTCCAATAATAATCTGAGCAATGGGGCTTGTAAATGCCTAGCTGTCAATTTAGATGAGTTGGGATTTATCGCCCAGCAGAAAGATATATCGACCATAAGATCTGACAATCTCTAAGCAGAACAATAAGATTAGGCAAAACTTTTCTCAGTGTGATTCATTTTGTTATCAAATTTTCAAAGATGAAGCTTTGCATTTTTGTTAGAAACTTAGTCCTTCTTTGAAGGAAGAATTTAAATAATTAAAAACAGAAGAGAATGCATATACATACATGAATACATATATACTTACCAACCACATGGTTCTAGGTAAGTGTCTTGT
>NC_068985.1:88714450-88714908 GCF_001194135.2 Octopus bimaculoides
GCAAAATGCTAACACATTTTCGTAAAATATTACATTACATTTTAATTATGGAAAGTTAAATCTATTATTAATATAGACAGAAGTAATTAAAAAAATGTACTTTTATTTTACGCTGCGTTTTTATATATTGCATAATTAATAAAGTTTCACTACTACAGTAAAAAATATTATTGCTAGTACATTTGTGCTTTTCTGATTTGTATTGATGTCGTAATTCAAATTACTTTTAAATAAGTTATTATTTTATGACATTGTAGTATATAATATTTTTATGTATCTTTGTAATTAGCTATTGAACTGTCATCAACGCGTGAACTTTTCAGACAGTTTAGTCAGTCAAACTGTACGCTTTATAAAAATAAAATATACATATGTGTGTATGTATACATGTATGTGCTTGTCACTACGCACATATGCAATATACTATATACATACATATATATATATATATATATATA
>NC_068985.1:88715199-88716408 GCF_001194135.2 Octopus bimaculoides
GTTAGCTGAAAGCGGCGAGCTTGGGGGAATGTTAGCACGCCGGCCGAAATGCTTAACGTTATTTCGTTTCTCTTTGCATTCTGAGTTCAAATTCCGCCGAGGTCGACTTTGCCATTCATCTTTACGGCATTATCGGACGTATTTATATAAACATCCGACGATACTTAGGTGGCCGGATCTTCGAACTCATTTAGTAGAGAACCTGAATATTAGTTTTATATTCAAATGATACGTTTTCTGATCGACGGGATACTCATAATCTGTTATCATCTAGTATTTTAACTAATGAAAACATTCTTATATATTTGACGTCAAAGTTTACCTTGTTTTCAACCTCTGCAAACTTTATTTTGGAGAATTTTTTTTTTTTTTCTCATTTAGACCCACAAATGTATATGCAAATATAAAAAAGAAAGAATTATGTAGAAAGGCATTCGTAAATCTACATCAATAATTTTATACAAAGAGAATAGTTTGAACTTTGGAATCAACTGACAAACGATGTTCTTGTACTGACTTAACTTCCACGCTTCAAAATTTGTATTGGAAAAGTTGATTGAGTCTAAAATACTGAAATGTTGTTCTTGGCTTGCCTATCAAACAGACTAATCGATGAATGCAACATCATTAGAATTTATTGATATATTTAGTTGAAAATTCTTCTGTCTTGTTTTGACAAGAAATATATTCTCATAGTTTTTTTTTTTCATAAACGTAATTAAATTTACATATATACTTCTTAAAAATCGTTATGCAGCATAATTATTTACATTATTACAAAAGACATATAAAATATTTAATCATGAATTTATTCATGGTTATTTTGATATCTTATTTCCAAAAATACTGTATTTAAATATTACAATGCCCATAGCCAACAATGCTTTCTCTTTCTCTGCATCGAAGGCCATGATAATGATTTATCTGTAACAGTATACTCGGACTTAATGGAATGAAACAAGTCTGTTCACTCACAACATAATGTATGCTAATAAATAAGTTAATTGTATATAATTTATTGTTCATAGAACAATTTATTTTACAAAGCTCTATTTATGTAAATTTTGATTATTATTAACAGTAAAAAAGACATTGTAATTACAGAAACTATCAAACATGAGAGATTGAGGTCGCTGACTAGGAAATGTATTTCAAAGCAATATTCAGGTTTATAAGGAAATGTAACACGAAGTAATATGTATATGTATA
>NC_068985.1:88717339-88718370 GCF_001194135.2 Octopus bimaculoides
TATATATATTCATGGAGCACACAATATGTAAAGAATTTCATGAAGAAAATAAATGAATTATTAAATTGTCAATTAATTCAAGAAGCCCAGATTTAGATGATAATCACAGTAATTAAAATTTTCAAAGGAAATGTGCAAGATTGCATGGGAATATAACAGATAATAAGTCAGATAGTGATCTAACAATGAGTCCAGCTAACCGCATCAAGAGAAGATTGCAATATGCTATTCATACAATTCTGCTAGCAAGCATAATTGCTTGAAAGAAGAGCTGAATCAGAATATGAATTGAGGACCAGCAAGAGAAGAAGGAAAACTTCTACAACATCATAAGAAAGGAATAGTTTCAGGAAAGAAAAAAAAACAGAACGTCGTTTTGAAAATAAAGTATAACGCAACCTGGTGAATGCAAACGTCACGGGTGGTCAAGTGAATATTAATCAGGCAATGATCATTGATTTAAGAGTGACACGTGACTAGAAAACGAGACAGTGAGAGACAAGAAAGGAGGGAAAGTATTTATGCTGGATGTAGCGAAGTGAGGGAGAGACTGTATTCACTGAAGACAAAAATGCTACAGTGTTTCTTACGTAAAAAACGACTAGAAAGCTTCAGTTACAATTGAATATCATATCGACATTCCCTAATGATCAAATGTGGAATAAAACTTTCATATGCAGGAGAAGATTGCGTGGGTGAACATATTGATTACCGTGATGCTATAACTTCGCAGAATAGCAAGCGAAGCTCTGCAATATAAATTACGAACACGATAATTAGTGTTGTAAACGACGGCATTACGAAGAAAGGGCTAGGATAAGGTAGAAAGAATGTCTTGGTATCTGGTGTGGTGTACATGCATGGGTACGGTATTAGAGAGTTCAGAGTATTCTCTTGAGAATGAACTCAGGTGAGCCCGAAAACAACGCTTGAACGAGGCGATGGTACCACTGCACAAGTATGGTAGCATGTACAAGTCGATATGGACAGATATATATATATATATATATATATATATATATATATATATA
>NC_068985.1:88718869-88722206 GCF_001194135.2 Octopus bimaculoides
TGTATATATATATATATATATATATACACACACACACATTTATATATATAAGGTAGATATATAAATTCGAGTATATAGGTGTGTCGTTTGTCGCATGGATGTGCGTATCTATATGCATGCATATGTGTGTAGAGGAGTGTGTATGTAATTTGCATGTGGTAATGTGTGCACGTGTGTTTGCGATCACTTATGTGCGCATGACATGTGCAATGGATTCGAAATTACGGTCCATTAGGGAATGCATATTTGTATGTGCGTATTTGTATGTGCTTGTTTAAATGTGTATGAATTTTTTTGAATGTATACCAAAAGGTATGAAGAAACACATGTTTTCTCATAAGTTGTACTCATATGCGAATTTCTCCTGATAAACACCAGCAACATATTTGAACTCATCCCATATCGTCTCGTCATTATTTTCCCTAATTTGCAAGTTAACAATACAGTGCATCGTTAATTTATCAGTGTATGTACATCCTTATGCAGTAACATGTGACTGGGTGTTTTCATGTACGTATTCTATTTTGGCATGCATGTGTATATATACAATTCGTAAATGCTTACAAAATGGCTTCTATATGAAAACATTGGTACTTGTATGTGCATATGACCTGCTTTCGACTGGGCCTACTGTGTATGTGTGTGATCTGATTATTTTATACTGTCTGCTGCAACACAACTTATAAAGATATTAAAATCTTTGCATTCACACTTCTCTGCATATTTCCAAGTATCTGGAATTATATGACAAATATAGATATTTCTTTATAGTCACCATAAACATTGTAAATTAATAAAAATGATTTTACATTTTCCTCTCTTCAAAGTGAAATACTATATTTAATGATAATTCATATTTAAGTTAAATTCCTACCACTCTAATATATGGCATTATATTTCAAAAGGAAACATGTGGAGTGACGAATGTTTTATAAATGCTGCCTTAAGAAACATTTGGTTAATGTTGATTACAATAGAACATTCGGGAAACAAGTTCTATCTGATCTATCAATCAATTTCTGTGCATTTGCTAATCGTGTTACATCAAAAGCATTTTTACTTATTTCTTTTTTATTTTGGCTAAGTAGAAGAATGGAATACATATGTCGCACACATATAGGAAATATTTAAGGAGCTTCTTGTAAATCATAATGTTATTAACCATTAAAAAATCAACGTTTATTTTATGTTTTTCCATTAATGAAATTTATATAAAATATGGTGTTTTGTTTGTTGTGCTGAAGTAAAATCACTAAAGATGTTTCTCTCTCTTTAAGAACATGAAGCTTCAAAAATATGTAACTGCCATTCACACAACATATTCATTTGTATTATTATAAACTGAAATGAAATTCATTGATCTGTACCTGATTCTCATTTTCTTTTATTTTGTTAATTTTTGCTATTTTTTTTATATTAATATTCTACGATAAGAAATGTGACTGCTGACAGAGAAAATTAACTAGAATTTTACGTTAAAAAATAATCAATTTGAAAATCAGAAGCAATAAATCTATTGAGAGTTGGTTAAATATATTGATTCGTGTAGTTTATGAAGCGGTCAATTTCGAATGAATTGCAAATCGGATAATATTGAAGATAATTGTTCGTACTGCCCCAATAGTTCAAGTCAAATTTTTTCCGACGATTGTGTACCAATCAACGCCACTTTGTGGGAGCATTGTAACAAAGTAATACCTGTGTCGTGGGACCTAATTTTATCGTATATTTTGTTACAGATATGTTAAAGAAATATTCTTTGTATTTTTAATGCATATTTTTGTGTTTAAGGAATTCATTGGAAGGACATTACTTAGATATTTATCTCTAGCATTTCACATTCTCTCATGCAAATATCTACTTAAAAACAGTGGGAGTAACATATTTTCTGTACGTCGTTTATCTCAGGTTATAAAGTATATTTTTCAATGTATATACATAGGCTAATTAGAGTTGTAATACAAAACATCTTACATAAGAAAGAAATAGAAATCCCATGTGCCTTATTTTGAAGAAGACGTAATAAACAATAGATCTCAACAACGACATCATGTTATATTTTCTAATTCACTAGTTTACCAAAGCTTCATTGAATGCCAGAAGAAATATAGGCAATTTTTTTTTTTTTGATATTTGGTAACAATTGGCATTTTGAGTTCAAATTCAGCCGAGATCAATTTTCAGTTTTCGAACTAAAATACGAAGAATTCTACTTTAACAGTCTATCTTATTTCTCCATCTTCGTACTCTTCAATTCCAAGTAATTATACAAAACTCTTACACGATTTGGTTCCTTGTAAAGCAACATACCTAAAAGATGCAGTCTTTTTAAAGAGCACATGAATTAAATAGTTTATTCACGATAAGCATCATTATATCACGTAAATAATTTGTCTGATATGTGTATATCTATTTCCAGAAACATCCAGTTACATCAGTTTACTGATTGTGCCATTGTGTATGCAAAGCTGGTAAGATCATTGTCTGGGTACATTCTCATATACAGAATATTGGCTAAATAAGCAGCTTTTGCTCGTACAATAGGATATAAATTGGGGCGTGAAATACGTATGTCTTGTAGAATAGAGCTTTTAAATTTCATACATGGTTGGTATCGACATCAGTAGAATATTTCCTTTGTATTTTGCTAATCTTCGCTAGATCCGGCAAGTATTTAACTAGAAATTATTTTATTCGTGTGCATGAAATAAGGAATTGTAAAACATTTCGAAGCTGGGAAAGACAGACATTTCTTTAATACTTTATAACTTGTCAAAAGTTTTATATTTTCATTTCACACGAAAAAAATTAGGATTTTAAATGCAGCTACAAAAACCCTAGAGGTATTAGTGATGGGATAACGGACTGAACATTCGTTTTTATATCTTATTTCAGTCGCCAGACTGTTCCCAGCTGGGGTACCACCATAAGAAAACTATTTAGTTGAATGAACGGATCCCATTACCTATTTATAAAGCCTGGTATATATTTATTACTCTCATTATTCAAACCGCTCGTTTATAAGATCGGAAATATACCAAAAATTATCAAGCAGTGATGGGTACGGAGAAACAAAATCTTCCATACGCATAAATATATCTATGTATGTATAAATATGTATGTGTATGTGTGTGTGTATGTATACATATACGATGGGATTTTTCGGTTTCAATCTATCAAATAAAACTCACAAGGCTTCGGTGGGCCCGAGTGTATAGCTGAAAACATCTGCCCAAAGAAACATGCACTGAGACTGAATCGGAGCCGTGTTTTTGGGAATCAGACTTTTTACCATAGATCCAAACGTGTGCCCATACACACACACGCACTTGCATAT
>NC_068985.1:88723547-88723967 GCF_001194135.2 Octopus bimaculoides
TATATATATATATATATATATATATATATATATATATATATGTATATATATATATGTATATTTATATATATGTATACATATAACTTATACACGTGTGTGTGCATGTGAGTGAACGGCTTTAATACGAGTGTTTATACGAATGAGGCTGAGGATGCTTGAACGAATCAGTGTAATTGTTTCAATATGTAGATATATAACTGATTCGGTCATATGTTCTCCAGTAAAATTCTATTAAATAAAACAGTAAGGGAAAACGTGTATTTGTTTAAATTTCTGTATATATGGGGAATAATAAATTCTTTGTGAATATATGCGCATATATACATACATACATACATACATATATACAGGGGTAATAACCATGCCTATTAAGATGACAGCCTCATGCATGAACATAAATTGTATTACTTAATACAATAT
>NC_068985.1:88724509-88728322 GCF_001194135.2 Octopus bimaculoides
TATATATACACACATTTTCGTTATGATACTATAAGAAATCATGAAGGTGCCATAGCGCAGTGGTTAGGGTAGCGGAGGCGGTCATGGGATCGCGGTTTTGATTCCTAGACCGGGCGTTGTGAGTGTTTATTGAGCGAATCGACCTAAAGGCCCACGAGGCCCCGGCAGTGGGTGATGGAGAACACTGCCTCTACTCTTTCACTACAACTTTCTGTCACTCTTCCTGTTTCTGTTGTGTCTGTATTTCAAATGGCCAGCCTTGTTATAACAGCTATGTTAAGGTTACACGTGTGCCTGGAATGCTCAGCCACTTGCACGTTAATTTCACGAGTTGATCGGATCAACTGGAACTCTCGTCGTCGCAACCGACGAAGCGCCACGATGGATAAGAAAGTGTTGACAGAACAGAGTAAATCGACAATAATTGCAATGATTACAATAGCTATCTATAATGATAATAATAATTATAATAATAATGATAATAACGGTAAAAATAATAAGAAAGAAGGATACATATCCATATAATTAAGAACGAATGGTTCTCTATAATTTACGTTGCGTACGAATATCTTTCTTCTAATGCAAGAAGGAATATAAAACATTATTGCCGTGAATTTCAATATTTTGAATCGAGTCTACTTTACAGATTCTCTTTTGCAGAGTTTTTTTAACTTGTAGAGTCTAATACTTTTTCAGATCTGTAAAGCGAAACTTATGGATGAAGACGTAACCTGAGATATGGTGAAATGATTGCAAGCAAAATGTCATTGAATTCCACTGAAATAATCAGAGTCATTAATATATTTCATCATGTTTTGTACCGACAGCAACACAAAAATCTTCCAAACTTGGCAGGCTATAAATGTTCGGAAGATGCTAAGGATATTTTCACGCGCGTATTGTCTTATTGCTTTGTTAAAACTACTATCGTAATTCAAACCTATGCATCTCGTGCTTGTATTTTTCTATCATTATCAACAATAATGAATGTGAGGGGACTTTTGCTGCATCTTGTATGACTACACTCATGATAGTGTAAATGTGCCAATTTTCAAAATATGTTAACATAAATTTTTTTCACTCAATATTTTTCACTCCCAAATTCTGTGTGTGTTAAGGACTCCGCTGAAATGTATCAGTTAACTATTATAACTGTTACATACGTTTCAATTATATCTAACGATTCGCGGTGTTTTCGTGAAGGAAATATTACTCATTGAAGGTTGAGGTCTTTCGTCACATCACTCACTATATCTTTGTAAATCTATATATAACATATGAGTTGAATATACACCAATTCTGAACTTGAATTATATATCAAAGTTTTGAGAATATCAACAATAAAACCAATGTTTTCATGAAATAATATCAACACCAATGAATATAGTTATTGATTCTGCCATTAGAAATTGCGTGAAAGGCCATTTCTAGCAATGTCTGTCGGCATAAATATATTTATGATTGTTGTCGGTTGTTATGTTTTACAGAATGTAAAACAAAGCTTTCACTCTCATTCATAGAAAAATAAAACTACAATAATGAAGCAATGATCATTTATTTTATTTTCAATACTGAAAAAATCCATTTATAAAATTATAAAAAAAGATAAAACAAAAAAAAAGAACTCTCCTAAATCGAAGAATAGAAATAGTATCACTATTGTTATATTTCATTTCAGAGGAAATCCCAGGAACACAGATAAAATATTATTGAAAGTGAAAAATACGATAAAAGAGTATAAAATCAAATAGAACCACCATCTGAAACATAATCAAATACAAATTGTTCGCCATTGAAACAATTTCCTCTGAAATTATATTATGTGACGCATTACATCTAGAATGAAAGTTAGTGACGAAAAATATAAATATAATGTAAAATCTGCCAATGGAAATGTGTATTGTATTCCCATAAGTAATTATGTTTTCATATATTTCACATAAATTCAGATCTAAAACTATAATTTTAGCTGAGACATTCCCTTTTAAATATTTAGTTCGAAACAGTGTTGGTGCTCTGTTAATCGAGACACAGAAGCAGAGAATTTATTAGTCACGGGTACAGCGTTATGTAATTAACTTGGTAAGTTCATATAAGTGTGTTAGTTAGGTTAACAAAGGAAACCAAACTTATGGCAACATATTCTAAGTGATATTCTAAGTTATACAAAATATTCTAAGTTATTCTAAGTTATATATAAAGTTTCTGCCTTTTGTAATGATGAAATAAAACACCTTATAGTGTACATTTCGAGATTTACGAACAACGATAGACACCCGTTAAATTTAACTGTTAACTTTTCTTATTCTTGTATAGTTCAAAGTGTTTATAATATAGTTTTAATTTAGTTATCGATATAGTCATTTTGCTATATACGTAATCATAGAAATTAGATATTTTACGACCACTGCTTGACTTAGACATTTTTATATCTTTGCATGTGTATTAACTTTTCGGCAGAAGGCGAGTCTCTTAATGATTTACTCCGTCGTAAACGGTGAAGTGTCAGCTAACTCTAAGAAAATTTTCTAAATATTTGTTATTCATATGTTATTGTCTCCAAAATAAAACATCAAGCTGTACATAGTAATACCATCTGCCTTTTCAAAAATACTTGGTCATGCTATTCTATCTGCTGAAGCTAGGTTTAGTATCAACATTGAGAGGGAAGGAATATAAGAAGTTCGGCCTATGTGGTTGTAATAGTCAATGCGATCAACGTAATTAATTTCGTGCCCATCATTATAGATATTCGTTCTTATCTCCCGTATGAATATTATTAGATGCACAATTGTGTTCGTCGTGCTCTTCCTTCTCTATACTAGTTGAGGTAATCGTCTTACGATCGTAAGGTTGTGAGTTTCAATTTTGGCGGCGCGCTGTATCCTTGAGTAAGAAGGTTTGTTTCACATTGCTCCAGTCCACTCAGCTGGCAAATATTAGTAGTATGTGTAATCAAAATTATCAGCCTTGTCACATACTGTGTCACAATTAATCTTCCAGAGAATGACGTGAAGAGTATGCCTGTCTCTGGAGTGTTTAGTTACATGCACAGTAATCCCATGAACAGGCTGTGCACTCGATCGGATCATCTCGTGTCCTCACGTCGTAACCAACAGCGTGCCAGTCTTTTTATGTTCATAAATTATTGTCATATTCACGAATAGAAACAAGAATTATGTGTTTTCTAATGCATATTTGAATGAATATGTATGCAAACCGTTCAGTAAAGTTACATCATTTCCATATCGACACCACATTTACTGAGGTGTGCAATTTCGTTTAGAATTACTTCACGGGTTTTGTATATTTTGTCTTCATTTGTATTCAGTGCTATCCTTTCTCGCAAAACTCTACCACACACATCAATAGTCAATATCTATTTCTTTCTTTGTGTAACATGTGCACAAAATAAAAAGAACAGCCTGTGGGTATTTATAGTCTGATTCAAGGGATTTACACGGGTATAATTTCTTACGTCACTATCTATAAGTACAATATAGACCACAACTTTTTACGTTGCATTCTAACATATATGTTAAAGCAGGTTGTGCACATAGGCGCAATTTCATACTCACGTACTCATAAACACACACGCAAATACACACACACACAAACGCATTACTTACCAACCACATTGTTCCGGGTTCAGTCTCACTGCGTTGAACCTTGAGCAAGTGTTTTATACTATAGCCTCGAGTCGACCAAAGCTTTGTGAGGGAATTTGGTAGACAGATACTGAAAGCAGCCCGTCGAATACATACATACATACACACACACACACATATATATATATATATATATATATATATA
>NC_068985.1:88730103-88734509 GCF_001194135.2 Octopus bimaculoides
GGGGATGATTCTTTGTGGCCTGCTTGTTTGTTGCACCTTTTTTAAATATTTTTGTCCTTGTTCTTTTGCCACGTCATGTACCCAGTTATGTATCTATATGTACACGTGGATGAACATATATACATACATGTACATATATATGCATATACTCATATATTGTTTGTGTATATATATATATATATATATATATAGATAAATTATTCACTGATCTTTATCCATATATATATATATATATATATATATGCATGTTTGTATGAACTTGAATATGTTGTTGCTTGACTGGTATTTATTTTATCGAATTCGAAATGTTGAAAGACAATGTCGACCACAGTGGTATTTGAACTCAGAACTTAGAGAAGGCTGAAAGGCCACTAAGCCTTACGCCTCCCTTGTGTATTGCGAATATATTAACTCCTGTTAATATTATTTATGACACTGCACGAGAATTGAAACGCGGATTTACGTATAAGTATTAAAATTTCTCTTTGTTTAGCGCATCACATTTGCAATGTACATCGATCAATCCAAAGTCATCTATTACGTTTTCAACTAAACATCACGTGGAAAATGCCAGAAGAATATTTAGGTGAATAAATGGGAAACAACGTAGCAGCAGACACATTTGTTATTACATTATCTATGTTGTGTGACACGTTGACGTCAATATAGGAAATAAGTTGAAACGATATTGCTTTTGTTCGTTTTATGATAAAGTAATTGTTAAAAACAAACATATTTTATCGCAGCTGTAATAGAATGGCTTTGAACTGAGTATATAATATTTCAAATAAGCATTCTAAAATGCAAACAAACATTTTTCGTTTTTTTTTTGTTTTTGAAACGAAACTGCTAACTTGCTTAAATTTATATTAAAATATTGATTCATATCGTTTAGGAGGCTTCGTATAATATTTGGAAATACTTTACGTTGTGAACAAATAGTAGAATGACTTGGGTAAAATGTGTGTTACGTTTCAAAGTGAATTACGAAGAAATGTATTACATGAATGTTGTAAAATTATATAAGCGCTGTGTTGGATTATTCCTATTTAGAATCGAAGTTTGCGGGAAACAATTTTGAATCAACACATTCATAAATCAATTAAAAAATTTACGAATTGTTCGATTTTAGGCACTTTTATAATATTACTATTAGAAGGAAATCGAAAATATATATTTTGTAGTTGCGTATTTATGTATGCAATTATCTGTTGCTGCTGTGGAGTTCTTGCTGGAATGAGACGAACACAAGTTTGTGAGTAGAAATTGATTATCATCTGTTGTAGAAGAGTTTCATTCTGTTCCTGCTTTACTGCCCTCTACCACTTTACTTACAGCTATTTTTTTAAATACTATCTTATTTTCAAGTTGTGTAAATTATATTTCTATGTTTATAATTTTTTTTATTTTACTTATGACTATTCTATATCGGGAATATGTGTCATTTATGAATATAGTAAGAAAAGCATTATTGAGATGTCTACTTAAAGATATTCCTGAAGAACAACCATGCTACTACAAATAATTATAACTGTTACCTGCGTTTCAATTATATCTAATGATTTGCAGTGTTTTTCTGAAGGATATATTACTCATTGAATTTCGTGATATTCGCGATGTTAAAAGACAAGACTTTCTGTGAATTTTTCTAACAGAACACCATGCCAGTTACCTTTCTTAAACTGAAATTCATTTTAACGATCAAATTATGGCGACATTCTATAGAAAGGATAAAATTTCTCGTGGTTGAAAGGGAAGGAAGTATGGATATATTCCGTGCAGAGAAGCAGAAGAGATATTTTAAAAATTATTATTTGGAGCGCCTGTGTGGTAAGTAGCTAGCTTACCAACTACATGGTTCCGGGTTCATTCTTACTATGTGGCAACTTGGGCAAGTTTCTTCTACTGTAGGCACGGGCCGACCAAAGGTTTGCGAGTGGATTTCGTACGCAGAAACTGAAAGACGTCTGTCGTGTACATACACACACACACACACACACACACACACACGCACGCTTATATATACGTGTGCATGTATTTGTGTGTTCGTGTTTGTCCTCCCCACATCGGTTGGCAACAGATATTGGTGTGTTTACGTCCCCGTAAATTAAAGGTCCTGCAAGAGTGACGGAGAGAATAAGTACTAGGTTCACAAAGAAAGAAGTCCAAGGGTCGATTTGTTCGACTAATGGCGATGCTCCAGCATGACCGCAGTCAAATGACTGAAGCAAATAAAAGAATGATATATTCGGTGTACATTAGTGGATGAGTATGTACATGGCAATGTAAAGTATCCCATATGTTTCTCTCGTCAAATGCTTAAAATTGCTTACAAAGCGAGATGTAAAAGCGATAAGATCAATTTAGAAAATATTTGCATTATTATTATAAATCGAAAATATTATCGGTACATTTTACGACGAAATTAAGAAAAAAAAGAGACGGGGAAAAAAGATATCTATAGGATTCTAAACAATGCATAAGGTCGGAAAATCGAATCTGACTTTTGAAGTACATTTCGATTGCATAAATCACGTATTCCGCAAAACAGTGTTCGGTAATGTCACCATCTTTTTATGAGGTCCCACTGATGCAATTCATAGTTGCCCATAATTAGACGAGTTACAAAAAGAAGTGGATCGATAACCGGGTTTACTGATGTCGTTGGACTGCAACTGAAGATGAAGTTCGTGCGAAAGACATTGATTTAAATAAATTACAATGACGATAAACATGCGTTGAGAAGAATTTTTAAAAAATATAACTTATTTGGTAATTATAGAATAACATTATGGAACATATCTTAGAATTGATTTTCCAGATATATATAACTAGGTAATTGAGATTTCAGCTTTTTCTCCATTTCTTTCTCCGTCGTATATATATTTGATGCGACTCTACTCTATATTGTTTTCTACCTCATTCTCACTAATTCATTTTTTCTCACTTTAGCCGTTTTCTATCTGTCTCTCTTCCCCTTTTTCTTTTTTCTGTCTTTCGTTGCTCACACGTGACCATCGTCTATCTTTTCCCCACGTGACCATCTTTCTTTCCCGCATGGACCTTCAAGGACTGGATGTCTCCTATCTCTCTCTTCTATTTTTTTCTCATTTGAAAGAAAATATTTCTCTAAGCATTCACTATTTTCCCCTTGTTCTGGTCTAACGCCCTCCATGCCTTTTTTTTTCTTCCGTTTTCTCTGTATGTCTACACTGTCATGAACTTGTTCCTAAGTTTGACCCTCCTTAAATTCTAAATTTAATTTTGGTATTTATGAGAACAACTGTCTTCGGAGACTCATACTGTTGGTCATTGCTCGAAGTGAGGAGTGGATAGACAGCGGACAACTGATGAAGATTCGTTCTTTGTGTCCTTTGTATTACTTATCTTGTTTTCCATTTTTTTATCGTTATTCGCGTATTTAAATCATTTGTTTACGTATTTCGGGTTGTTTACTATTGGTAAATTCCTGTACCCATATATGCATATATATATATATATATATATATATATCTGTGTGTGTATGTATGTACGTATACTTCTATATGCGTGGCTTGATCATTAAGATGTTGCAGCAGTGATTTTGAGACTGAAGTTTCAAATCCTTGACTGGTTCCTCCGTTGTACTCTTCAGCAAAACCATTGATTACAAGTTGTGTCAGGTCACAAAGCAGAAACATGTGCGTAATCCTGCCACTGCCATTTCGTCAATGGGAAGAGTTATATAACTTAAAATCTGTGAAACCCGTATATGGGCCTAGGCCGCGGAAAGGAATTTGATAATTTTATATGTATATTGGTTTGTATACTGGTTTCTGAATATAATGATTTAGCAATATCTCTTCTAAGTCTATTCTTATGTTTCTAATGAATTATTTAGATTTGTTTACATGTATGCTACCAAGGCAATGCTCTAAACGCCTGTATAACCTGTCAATGGGAGCCGATGTCCATTATTCTAGCAGTCGATTTATACTCGAAATCAGAAGATGAGGAAGAATTTGAGCAAGAGTACAAGCAACAAAAATATAAAGTTCAGACACTCGATATTTATTATTCGTCAGACCTTAGTGATAATCTGTCTAAATCAGCTAGGAATTTATGAAAAGTGACACTGATAACCGTGTGAATTGATTTCAAAATACGGATGTAAATAATAAGGTGTAAAAAAGTTTAAAAAAAAAGCAAAACAAATAAACCCTGAATTCTACCGAATTCCTGACAACTGATATCCCGGTAAATATATATTTGTACAAATATATTTTTGACATAAATTAGATAATAAGTTATAATTTCTTTTGCGGAGTAAATTATTCATATTTCGAACATTGATTGACTGGCAAATCTATACATATTTAATTGTGTATGCGTGCCTTCAAAGTGTACAAGTATATATATATATATAT
>NC_068985.1:88735008-88735754 GCF_001194135.2 Octopus bimaculoides
TATATATATATGTATGTATGTGTGTGTGTGTGTGTCTATGTAAGTGTGTGTGTATGCGTATATGTATGTATAAAGAAAGAGAGAGAGGTAAACGGAAGCCTACATATACAGATATTTGTACGTGCGTATGCTAGTAAAAGTAATTGCTAGTCCAATAATAGTCAATCCATTAATAAAAAAAATGTAGAAACAGTATATTGCAGACTATTAAACCACTGGTATTTGTAGAGAGAAGCCGTATCGAACACATTATTTTAACAATAGTCTCTCAAAAACAATATCAGCCATCTTTTCGATGTAAGTGTACACTATTGTAAATTAGCACACACTTTTCTTCTTGAGAGGAAAGTAAAGAACCGATCTGCTAAAATACATATGGTAATCGTAACATAACATAATATAATTAGATGCTCTGGGCAAGGTTAATGGAAAAGTTAGCGACTTCTGCGATGGTAGTGAGAAATAAAGATGAAGCAAGATACTTGATTAGATTAAGTATCAATATGCTCGGGAGCATCGGTCATTTAGTTATTGTTATCGGAGAAAAGAGTACAAACATGTTTAACGTAATCAACATAACAGAAAATACAACAACATAACTTATTATAATTTCAGACTACTTGTAGATCAATAATTATAGTCTTCAACTATAGAATTCTCTCCAAAAATGCGTGTCTTCAGGTAACTTCGTTGTATTTTTTAAACGCCGTCCTAAAATAGCGGGAAAGATCAAATAGATATCGAAA
>NC_068985.1:88736130-88741759 GCF_001194135.2 Octopus bimaculoides
TATATATATATATATATATATATATGTATATGCATGCATATGTGTGTGTCTATGTGTGTTCAACTACTTTTCTGAATAATCACCAATGAAAAAATATGTGCACACATAATATTACATACATGCATAACTACATTCAAACAAATGCACACATGCAGAGACTCACACACATACACACTTATACACACATACACACTTATACACACATACACACAGACAGTGGGATGCAGTATATCTGTTTTGAGTTACATATATTATTCGATGACAATTTGATTCTGTTTCACGCAAAATAAAATTTACTATGGTCTGAAAACGAACATACGTCGTAAGACTTGTGGACGCAGAATGAAAGAACTCCAAGATGTGTTGGGCCGCTATTGGACAACGTCGGTAGTGACATCAATTGTAATAAATATGCCAGCCTGAACACATGCTAGGACAAATTGCTGGTCATAACTTCCTGTTTAGGAATTGGTGTCTAGGCTCGTTAGTGTGTGTGTGTGTACACATCATGTGTGAACGCTTGTATCTGGTACCTCTGGTTTTGTATCTGCTTTGCGTGTCGACATGTCTGTGTACGTGTATACATATTATGGGCAATTATGAGGAATCTTCTAAACAGGCGCTCCTAGCTTTCATACTGAAATGATTTCATTTCAATTTTGTAACATTTTCAGGAATTGTCTGATTATATATCATTGGAGCATCAAACCAAATCACCCCTGACTTACAAAATATGAAATAATGAGTCTATAGTATGATATAGATGTCCTTTAGGTTGTAGTCATATACGTTCAGCTGTAATCATAACCTTCAATAACTGTCAAATAAAAAATATGTTGTAAACTTAGAGTTGATTTGAACGTCATTTGCTGCTTGACAGAAAATTCAACCAGATTTAATTGCCTGACACATTTAAAACATAAAACTGAAATCATATTGTAAAATTTTAATAGACTTTAGGTGCATAGTCTAGGGTGTACCATTTCGATTTTGTTTATAGTACACGTCAGATTTAATCAATATTGAATACAAAACGTGCTTCCTTAGGAAGTCAGTATATACTTTGGTATTAAGGTTATACAAAGTTTGCAAGTTTAGCTAAGGTAAATATAAACTCATACACACCATATGCATCACACATACACTCACACAAACACAGAGAGGCACGCACACGGGCGTATATATATTTTACGGTTTGCCGTCCGTGTTCAATGACCTGTTATGTATGTAGAAGTGTAATTCTCAACCAATAATTATTGGTTCAGAATTATATGTTGAAAGCCGCAAAAAGTTTTCTGATTTTCTGATGGTTCTGCTTATTAAAGTCATAAAATTTTACACTTTCTTCTACACCTGGTCGCTTTAAATATCCGGCTTTCTCCCACTCGTTTTCTTTCTCTTTCTGTATGCCTCGTGAATGAAACAGTGCTAAAAGATTTATTGAAAACATTGAGAAAACCCCTACAAATTGTCCTTGTATTTTACACCTCGACGTATCCTTACTTTTTATCTTCTTTATCATATCACGTTATTCTTCCTCCAGTGATATATTTACTTACGTCCCTTGATAAGCCTACAATTAATACATTAAGTCTCGATCCTTCAACCATCTATTCCCCTCTATATTCATTCACAAGCTCATTCAAATTTTCAACCAGACATACACACACATACACACACTCAGTCACACACACACACGTACATACACACACATATATATATATATATATATATATATATATATTCCCTATATAAAAGAATATCGTGAACGAAATTTTCAATTTTGTTTCCCATAACATATATTTAATTTGATCAGCATTTATCACAGTCGCTATGTACGATATTTATCTTAAATAAAACGTAAAGTATGCAATATCTCTTTACTTTATGGGCAGATGTCAGGATGAGGTTCTATTTTCACAGGAGTCTGTTTCAGTCTTTCAACTATTAATTTGATTATATGTAGGATTATTTGTGTTTATGTCTGTTTGTCTCTTTCCATTAACTGCATTTGTCCTCATACTTCTGACTAAGAAACATATCCATAATTTGTTAATGAATGAAATAATTCCTCACATAATCTGACTATCATGACTTCAGTTATGGGGAACAAGATAAAATATATTTTGAAGATATATCGCTACACCATTGAGTATTCATTCTCAATGCACCAAAATATAATCTTGTGTCATAAGATGATAATTATTACCTGCTAACTTCTATTGCTTCCAAAATTTAATATTTATATGTGCAAAGACGAAATACATTCAATCATTTCAAATTTGAAGAACTAAATATAAAATGTAATGTTTCACGAAAGTGACTAAGTCATATTTCGGATACATTATAAAGCTGCCAACGATAGTAATTGCTTTCATGTCAACAAGACTCAATGTAGTTTTCACATATGTACAGTACAGTGGTTCGTTTCATTAATTTTAATATTCAAACAATTGTGTGTTTAAAAGTATTTCCTTAGCTTCCAGGAACAATATCACATCGTTCCGCAGGTACAACTTGGAAAAGAATGTCTTACACCAGACTGACCTCTCTTGTAACTCTGCATAATTATGTTATATTCAATGGCGCTTTTAAAATGAAATACTTAATAGGATTTTTCGTCAAATGATCAATTATTTTTCTTAAACTGACGCGAGATTGGATGATAATTTAGCTAGAAGCTTCCTAGCAGCTATATTTGTCTGGATATCTGAAAATAGCACAATCAATACAAACCAATTTTTGAAACAAATTTCTTGGTGAACTTGGAAATGTTATGAACAATAAGTGAGCCACATTCTTTATTTTCACTGGGTGAAAGTTTAATCATTTACTTTTGACATTAACTGTCATTTATCTCGGAAAATAATATAGCACCAAAGTTGCTGACAATATACATTAATAAGTTTGCTTGTGGTGTGTATCTGCCAAACACTAATACTCATAAAACACAAACACAAACGCATTTATACAGAGAGATGGGGAGGGGAGGAGAAAGAGAGAAACAAACAGACAGACAGAGAGCAAGAAAGACAGAGAGAGAAAGAGGGAGATGGAGAGACAGACAGAGAGGTGGACTGAAGAAACAGACGAAAACATGTATGGCAAAATTGGTCTCTCATTCTAGTGTATGTAGTAATGACTATATGTTAATCTGGGACGATTTTCTGCATCTACACACAGACAATCGCACATATAGACACACATATGTTCCTATATATAGAGTTATG
Source organism: Octopus bimaculoides (assembly GCF_001194135.2). Classification (NCBI taxonomy): domain Eukaryota; kingdom Metazoa; phylum Mollusca; class Cephalopoda; order Octopoda; family Octopodidae; genus Octopus; species Octopus bimaculoides. The sequence continues at coordinate 88,739,361 of NC_068985.1, forward strand.
CATACACACACACACACACACGCGCATATATACATATATATAGATATGTACATTTTCGCGTTCGCACATACAAACAGAGAAAAATTAAAGTACATATTAAAATGCTTCTAATACATCTTACTATATAGGGGATTATGATTGTGAACAATTTCTATGCTATAACAATGGATGTCAGTATTGCTATGCAGTAACCTACATAGAATTTCAGATAATATATCACAAATTATATCACGACTTCAATAACAAATATCAAATTTATAACTAACAATAACAATATCAAATTTATAACTGACGGATGAATAATAAAACCGCGGTTTAATTATCGAATTGACGGAAGAGTAGGGAATACCAGCGATAAAAGAAATAATAACTTAGATAAAGCAAAACTTGGAAGAAAGTGGAAACATGCTGCAACTGTAAATATATGTTAAAGTTTACCCTGAGTAAATATTGCTTCTAATATTACCAAAATATTTATATATCTAATCAGAAGCTGTTCTAGGACATCATTACAGCGACACATACAGAAGACATTTACAATTGCTTAACCAAATACATATATATATATATCTACATGTGTGGGCATATGTGTGTGTGTGTGTGTGTGTGTGTGTATACACGTATCTATATACGTGCGTATTTGTGTGTGTGTGTGTTTGTGTACGTGTGTCTGTATATGTACATACGTATGTATATATAATTTATTATTGTCAGTTTCTAAAAGAATGTTTATATGATAGAGCGTTGGAATTATTAAAGCTATATCGTTTCTCTACATCGCCATTGTTCTATTTGTACTAGCCAGATATTGACACTTTTACAACTCCTACAAAAATGATTCTGTAACGTATCCTGAGAGTAATATGAACATAGTTACATTAGATGACAACGTTACAGTGATTTTAAATATTTATCACTTATACTTGAATCATTTTAAACAAACGACATACAAATAACACTGTTTAGATATTTCTAAAACAAGTTTTGTTTAAAGTAACTGAATCAGACAAAAAGACTTGTCAAATATTTTTGTTCCCTGCCTCCATTCATCTAAATACAACAACTGAAGAAACAAAAAAATATCTTCAAATACATTCAACAATACTTATTAGTTTTCAATCAATTCAAAATTCTGCATAATATACATTGATAGATAAAAGATAAAATTTTGCTGTATTGAAGACTTCTGTGAAATGATGTATAAAAATGTTATCACACACAAACATACACAATATACAGAGCGAACTATGACTGTATACATTTGAATTGCTAGTTAAATATGTATTTGCTCTATGACATAATGTAAACACACGCAGATACAACCAAGCAGACTCACATACGTAGAGTAATTCGAAGTTAACAGAAATATAACAACTATGCGTATGTGTATGGGTGTGTGAAAATATATGCATATGCATGCAGAAACTTACATATTTCGACGTACGCACGCATACATACATACGTGTGTATAAATACACGCATACATACATACATACAAACACATAGATACGCATACATACTTGTGTGTTTCTGTCTATGTATGTATGTATGAGAGAGAGAGAGAGAGGGGGGGGAAGAAAGAGATACAGGGAGTTGTAGGAGGACAGGTAGAAGAGTTCAATTTTGAGAATTATAATACAGGAACGCAACTACTTGGTGATCTTAAATTTCGTAGTTGAAAATGACATTTAAATGAAACAAGAGAGCAGTAAATGCGAATGATTATAAAACATTCAGGAGTGGAAATTTCAGAGACCTCGGAGAATACATGATTTTGTACCATAAGCATATCTTCAGTTCAATGATGTTCATGATGGTGATTATGATGATGAAGATGATATTAGTTAAGCATTATTTGCAACCGTATGTTCGTACACATTTTTTGTCATGATAAAATTAACGGAAAATTACATATAATAACTGAGAAAACCCTGTAATTCTTCCATGTTTATACTAAACCCGAGTTACAAATATACAATATACAAATGAATAAGATTGTTGAATGATTTTGTAGAAATATGCAACATCATTGAAATGCGAGAAGGGAACAGTTCAAAATAAAAATGTTCAACTCATGAATATTATTGTAAAAGATAATAGAGTTTCCAGTTGGTTGGTTCACGGCATCATTTATATAGAGTGTCTAGGCAGAAAGTCCACGAAATGAGATAAGTAACATTGTATAGAGACGCATTAGAATCCCAAGATTTTGTAAATGAGCAAAAGAGTAACTTAAAAAACCCACGCAAGCTATCCGCAAAATTTCTGAACGTTAACTACTCTATCAAAAATAAATCGCTGCTACCGTTTATTGATCTAAATTGGTAATTGTCAAAAGCACAATGTGAAAATGATTGCTTAGAATATTAATTATTTGCGATGTATATATATATATATAA
>NC_068985.1:88741848-88744022 GCF_001194135.2 Octopus bimaculoides
TATATATATATATATATATATATATATATATTATTACCATTTGACGAAAACTCTCATAGTTTGGTGAGTATGGTGAAATGTGTCAGCAGACGAAGGTGTCATTGGTTTAATGATCAAACTTCAAAATCACTGCCAAGAACTCTTGCATTTCCGAAGAACGATGATTTTCTAAATTTTTATTTGTACCAATCTTATTGAGCCATGCTGGTAGTTGAATGATGATACTTCCAAACGCACCAATTGCTATCGGTATCACGTCCACTCGCTTCATTGCCCGCAAGCTGCGTATTTCAGATTTACAATAATCATAGTTGTTCAGTTCTTCTTCTTTCTATTTGAAACCCTTTTCACCGGGCCCTGCTTTGTCGACTATCAAGCAAGAAATTTTGTCTATTTCTCATCACCATAACAATGTCAGACTTCCAATGACTGATGAGATGGTCACGTTGTATCCCATAGGATTTTACAGGTTTCATTCTTGGTACCTGCTGCCGCGGTTTAGTAATACCACGTTTTTTCACGACGTAGGCCATAATTTCCACAGAGCTCCAAATGATCATTCTTACTAATTCACTGTCCTCTAACAGAATCTCGTTATTTTCAGGCTTAAATTAAAGATTTGATTGTCTAAGCCCGAACGAAACGTGCTGCTGTTAGAGGTCCTCGAAATTTTAAATCGCATGGAGCCAAAATCAAACTGTTTTAAATAGTACATGTAACTTGTACTAAATGAATATTCTTTCGTTTTCTCACTCGGTCGTATACACACACACACACGCACGCACACTCACACACACACAGAAGCACATTTATACACACAGAAGCACATCCACACACACACATACACACTCATGCATATAGATAAAAACAGTGATAGAATAAGACAGGGAATGTACGGAGAAATGAATACTAATAAATATAAAGAAAATCCGTTGGAAAACTGATTATAACAGCGACTCCATCAATTCCTAGGGATATCTGAAGAAGGAATTTTCCGAAATATCATATCAGACTATGGATGATTAAATTACAACAGTTATTAGAGTCCATTGTTTGTATTATAAAGCATTGTTGTATCATTCAAAACATTTTATTCTTTACAAACAATACACAATGCTTCAAGAGAACTACAATACTCTCGTAATAAATATAATACAAAGCATTATCTGTTTTATTCATATATCTGTTTCGCTGGAGACGATTGCCTTTTGATGTGACAGATACGCTGTTAAAATATTCCGCGCTACAAGTCCTCTCAGCCTCAATATATCTGGAACTGCATTTAAAATATGCATTTTTGATATTTTCAAGTCGGTGACATCTGATGCCAGCGTATTTGGTTTCAATCTATTAGTTTGCAGCAAGATGGTGACGATATCGTTTGTCCATATAAAAATATTTATCTTCTGATATAGTTATGCAAATGAATGTTTATACATGCATTCGCGACTCTCATGATTACTGTTTCTAGATACGGAGCAGAATTGAAATATCATCTACAGTATTTTTGAATATTTTCTGTTTTGTTTCATTTTAATTAATTCAATCAGTGAACTGCGACTGAAACGGACCCCCTCCTTCATGAAATTTAGATGAATATATTAAGCCCAGAATTTGGTTTCGTACGACCTCGTGCTTATGTATATACAAATATTTACTTCTGAACGTAAAGAAACCAACGCATGATTTCAGTTGATTAGAAAGGAACACAGAGGGAGATAATTCTTTGCAAAGTGAGTTTCTTAAACACACAGCCAAGTCGTGTATTCAGTGATATTTTCGTTCCTTTCTGGTTGCCCTCAATTAACAGCAGTCAATGAATATTATTATGAGATGACAAATTGAATTAGTCAGACATGTAAGGAGAAATCTATCAGTTGAACACGAACTGAAATATGAATTTGAATTTGCTCCAAGTTAAACTTTCAAAAAAGCATGATGATGTACCAACATACGAATGCACACACAGAGACACAAACACACACATACACACATACGCACGCACACACATTCTCACAAACAAAAAGGTGCGTATGTATACATATATACATATACATATACACCTATATTTACACACAGACTACACATACACACACATGTATATATACATACATACATACATATATATATATATGTACATATATATATATATATATGTACATATATATATATAT
>NC_068985.1:88744708-88748722 GCF_001194135.2 Octopus bimaculoides
ATATTTATCTTATGATATTTACTTTGCTTTATATTATACTCATTTATCGTGCTTTTAATTTTTAATTTTTCTATATGTGATAATGGATTTTCATCGATGAGTTCTTGAAACTTGGTTATTTTCCCTAAAACTATATATTTTATATATATTTTATCTATAAAGCTCAATTTAATTTTAATTTCTTATAAATTGATTTTGAGTTTTCACCTGTAATTTTGGATTCTGTCCCTAATATTATCATATATATATATGTATATACAGTGGTGATTGCTACAGAAATCAAACGAAGGCAAATTTGGTTAAGACAATCTACTTACATACATTTAAGTATATGGATTTACGTGGACTAGTTTCTGCATTGGCATAATATGCCTTAGCATCTTCAGCAAGCATTACCAGGAAAGCGATTCCCAAGCTATTCTTCCGAAATCTGTGCCGCTACATTCATTCTCTGCGAGAGATTAGGCTCGGAAGGTTTGTAAAGAAACCATTGCCCCGATTTGCTGACGTCTCTGATGGCACGCAAGTGTTGATGTATGTTTTATTGACCATATTCAATTTTCTTTGCTTGTGCCTCAACAGTAATGTTGCGATTTCTTTTCCACCAGGGTTTGCAGGACGGACTCGTCGAGTTCTACAGACCTTCCAGGACGAAGCTCGAGTTGTATGCTGTAGTTTCCGCCTCGGAATATCTGAAACCACAGTTGACACTGACTTACGCTTATTGTCCAATCTCCATATACTGCATAACTATTCCTCGTACATTCCGTTGCCTTGTTGCCTTCATTGAAGACAAAGCAAAATATGCCGAATATGCTTCTTTGTCACATCCATTAATGTTTTCACAATATAACTGTTAAAGTCGAACTGCGCTCTTCAAAATTGCGCCAAGGTAAAATGTCTACCATCTTCTAGGGCAAGTTGATGCAGGTAGGTCATCCCGTTTCCTTCCAACTTTTATTTCATGTAATTGAATTGAAAAAAAGTCACATTATTTAAGGGATGATGCAACATGTATATGTGTGTATGTATATATATAACCACTTTATGTGAAGTGATAAACAAAAGCCAAATCTAAATGAATCCAAAGTAAATAAGATATTCTTAGAGAACATAATATATTCGCTTTACAAGTTCATAAACACGGGGAAAATGTAGCATACCACTGTCATATTATTAGATTCCCCCTGAATATAATAGAATTTAGTGAAGCTTTTATATATCTATAGAGTGGTGTATTTTTTTCTGACAGTTTCAATAAGCCTCGGAGGGAAACCTCCAAGACAAAGTCAAAATGTATCAATAATTTATGTCACTTTATTTGTAATTTGTCACTCTACTCCGGTCTGAAGTACTTTTGGCAGTAAATAATTGTTATTTATCGCATAACAACTTTTTCCCATGGCTATTCTATCTCTCCACCTATCGTTCAATGATGTATACAGATAGATAGATAGATAGATAGATAGATAGATGTATATAAATATATCTATATCTATATATACATGTATGTATTTATGTATGCATGCATGTATGTATGTGTATGCTTGTGTGTGATTGTGTATAAGTAATGTAATGTTCTCTGTATTTCCTACGGCCTTTAAACAATTTATAATGCCTCTTTCTTGTATGATAATTCTTTCTTCAATTATTTACTTTGTGCTGAAAAAAAAAACTGTCTTCAGTGTTATATTAGCTGTTTGTACTGTAATCTCATTAGCAATGCAACATGATTATTTATGCATTAAGATCATTATTGCATTCAGAATGTAATTTCCGGCAATTTCAATAGGAGAAATATACATAGTAGTATGTATACATACGCAACTGCATATATACACAAAATATAAACGCATACATGCATGCACACACGCCCACACGTACACACACACACACACACACACACAGACACACACACACACCATACTTTTGTACATATGCGTTGTATTTGTGTATGTATAACAGTATATATCATTGTAACATTTAAAATTTAAATTATGTTCATGTGACAATATCTTTGTAGACTTAGAAAATTTTCAAAACATTCTGTCTTCAGAGCTTGTGAAAATTCTTCGATTTAATATTTTGTAATTAAATTCATGTATATTTTTCTTCAGCAATATGTTTCCAGTCTCTTTATATGATCACTACGCAAAACTTTGTGTAAATAGTCGTTCTATCTAACCAGATTTCCTCGCCTAGTATTAGGCCACAGTTATCCGTTAGGGGCTGTGTCCCCACAACTCAAATTTCTTCACAACTCAAATTTCTAAAGGGCGGAAGGAGCTTTAACGCTGACGGTCAAAATTACAACTAGCATCAAATAACAATCCAAAGCAAAAGTGACAACACGTTGTGTGGAATTCTGGAATAACTGGCCAACAAATGCACATTCATTTGCATATAATCTGAAATTGAAAATGTGCTGGAAGGTGAAACTGCCGCTTATGAGTTCGTATCTACGACAATGTATATGTAGGTGTGTATCTTTGTTTGTGTGTGCGTGTATGTATGTGGGATATGTGTGTATATTCTGTGCATGCGTGTTTACAATTAATAGTTTACAATATATATCTTACAATTACTGAAGGGTTCATGCGTCACAACTTCGGATTTATTGAAAAATATTTACTTCAAAATATCCGGACTTCATACGTCATATTACGTTAATATGTGGCTCTTATATTTATTCCTAATATTGTCATAATAGAATGATATCATATCTGAATAAAATATTTATATAAACCTACCATTACATAATAAACATATGCAATAATATTCTGCAATAGCGAAGGGAAGGTTCTCAGAATTTAAGGTAGCCATCATCATAATACCCAAGCATGTAGAAAACTGCACAACCTACGCAGGACAGAACAATATACAATGATTGTATAATCAGTAATCAAAACACATACGCTATTCAATATGAACAAAATATTTATTGATTTTAAATCGCTGAGCACAAACCTATTTCGAAATGTGCAGCCCATGTGACAAACCTACTGCCAGACTTCATTTAGCATTTAGCATATAAATCAAAAGATCAAAAGGTACACAGCAATGTTTACAATATTCTTAATGGGAATGCGGTAAACATATTACCGAAACAGCTTTTAATGTACAGCTATATTTACGAGAGTGATGCCAGAAGCTCTGAAGTGTAATGTAGTAATAATAGGAGATGACTTAACTGTCAGCCATTGTCGCAGAAATATTGACTGTCGCTGGACACCACTTCTTTATTGGCGGTTGCATTAAATGAAAGAAATATGTCATTTTAGCCATAAGCTGTTTTACTGCAACTAATTGTTAATGTTGTATAATGTTCCGGAAAACATTAAACAAGAGAAAGTGTTTGAGAATCGGTCTGTTACTTATAAAACCAAAGAATATTGTGAAATTAAAATCAACGTCCATTTAATGAATCTAAATGTTTTGAATATCATGAACTACATTGCCTTAGTGTAGTATGGGGACACACAGCGGAGAGAAGTAGTTTTGTGAATTTACATTTTATTGGAAGAGAAATTTCAAACGACTCTTATATTGCCTGTGAAATCATTTCTTTTGGCTAGACAAATCATAAGCTAACAGTTGAATAATTTCATTATGACACTAAATATATAGTGAATTTATGTCAAGAGGTGTAGCCACCTGCAAAACATCTATTACTTTATTCTGTTTCAGGTTTGAACGATTTCTCTATTCAAATTCAGACAACTTATCACTGGGCTGAAGAAGCAAGACAAAATTCACACGCGCACGCGCACATACTTAGTCTTAAGCGGCGATTATATATATATATATATATATATATAAAAGTTCAAAAAAACAATAACAAAAAAACAACAAAGTGAGGACGTGATATGGATAGTGTTATTGGACGCTCAGGAAAGGAAAGAGAGAGTGTATGACGTTTCGGGCGTAGCCCTTCGTCAGAAAGATGGAAAGTTCGGAGAATGGAAGAATGGAGAAAGAGGAAAATGGTACCGATGCCCACGAGGTTATATATAT
>NC_068985.1:88748809-88750067 GCF_001194135.2 Octopus bimaculoides
TATATATATATATATATATATATATATAAGGTTGAGGAGGGTATTGGATTTAACCAAACCCAAAAGGATACAGGTAATACCGAGTAAGTGCTGTATACGGAATAGCGCAGAGGTGGGTGTGTGGCAAGACGTTTGCTTCGCAACCAGTTGTGAGTAGATTTTCTAGACAAAAAAATATATATATGAGTCTGTGTCCTTGTTTATTCCGCCCTACCATCACTTGACACTTCAATTCCCACCATCGATACAGTGAAAAGAGGGAAAATACGAAAACTAAAAGAAACAGCACATATGGTGGAATACAACAACGACATAAGCAGACCGAGTGCAGATATGAGTAGCATATAGGAACCGGTATTAAGGAAGGATAAGAAAATATAAGATTTATAAACCCCAAAATTCACTCCATAGTTGCCTATGGGCATATGGCGTAGTGGTTAAGAGCGTGAGCTACTAAACTCAAGATTCCGAGTTCGTTTCTAAACAGTGACCTTCATATTAATAATAATAACAATAATAATAATGACATCGAAAAATACCTTAGAGAACTCAGGATCGAAATTTCTCCTCCGCACCTAATGTCTTGCGTTATTCTCCTTCTTGTACTTCTTGCTTTGTTTTCTCTTTCTTCCTGTTCTCAACACTTCCTCGTTGCTAACTGTTCCTTTCAAGGTTTCCTTACTTTGGGGTACGTGTCGCATTAAGCTATCGAGTTCTATACGCAGTCTTACAATCTTATCAGTACCTTCTTCCATTTTCTCTCTTCATGCATAGGCGATCGGTGTCTGCATCTGGTGATGGGCCCCGTGCCACATTAAGAGCTCTCTCGACTATCCATCCATCTCATTTGGAATTTGCTCTCTCCACTTCAGGATACCGGTGCCGTACTGAACTACTGCGACTCCCAGCGAGTTTATTGCTGAAATTATGCTTCTAGCATTTAGCTTTGTAGTCAATACTTTTCTCACTCCCCGCAAGTACTCTCTGTTTGTCTTTTTCTTCATGTCGTTGTGTTTGATTCCATCTCCCTCAATAACAATAATAATTATTATTATTATATTTGTATTGTTGTTGTGTTTGTCATTAATGCTATTCGATTCTCTGAAAATAATTTTTGAAAAGGCTAAAAGACAAGGTGAAAATGCTAATTTGCAAAACGTGACATATAAATAAAAATCTGTAAATATACAATCATCCATACATCTAAGTACCCGATTATTATTTTTCTAATATATATATATATATATATATATATATA
>NC_068985.1:88750290-88751607 GCF_001194135.2 Octopus bimaculoides
TATACATATATATATATATGTATATGCGGCCAGAATTGAACCACGCCATGCCAAACTGAATAGCACCACCTGCAAAACACATATAAAGTTTTTTTCATATTGCTGTCATTCTTTGATACGATCGCCCTTTTGATAAAAAAAACTTATTGTTTGCAGAGCTACAGCCGGATGTAGGCGGTTTATCGTTAATTTGATGGGGATATTCATCCAGGAATCCTTTGAATGCTACAAGAGTTCTTTATTATCTTTTGTGTCCTGGTATGATGTTAAAGAGGGATGGGCCAGTTAAGGCCTTAATGTTGTAATGTGTGTGCGTGTGTGATGTTCGTAGAAACCGGATGATACTGAGACCAAATCTTAGGTGAATCTCAGAGTTTGTACCATCATCATTTGGATAATACTTTTGAAATATATGCCACATCATACAAATTAAATAGTATTTGCGGTGGAGCTCGAGGGTATAAAGTTTGATTTTATGTAGACGATATCAATAATTATATCCTGTGATGTCTATTTTCCTTGCGTTTGTGTGCGCGCGCAATATATTATATGCATACATAATTTCAAAACATTTATACAACCACCACACACAGATCTCTCTCTCTCTCTATGTATGTATGTATGTATGTATGTATGTATGTATGTATCTATCTATTTATTTGCGTGCGTATGTTTGTATATATGTATACGTACACGTAGTTATTAATAACGAACGCAACAGTCATCCTATTTCAGGGCCTGCCTATGACTATTCGTGTACAAAATATTGAAATGCAAGCAGATATGATATCACAGTCGAATTTATTTATACATTTCCATATGCATAACAAGTGGAAATATAGACAAAATTTCAGATGACTTTTTATCTTCACTTCCTACGATTTGTTGTAATATAGTTTTATTCGTAGTGATAAATATAAAAATTAATCTCTGTTATATATTAAGAGGAATATCTAATTAGAGAAATGTACAAATGTCGACGTATTCTCCCTGTTTGCATATGAATATAATTAAATCAATATAATTCAATACACAACACCAAAGTAAGACTCACGAATACGCATGTACGTGTAAATATTCTTACAATTCAAAGTATATACGTGCGGGTGCACGTATATATATGTCGGCAATATTTCATATCATATTCCTGGAGCTACTCGTAAATTTGATGTATATATTTCATAATATACAGTACTAAAACGACAGTAATAGTATATACATACACATAATCATACATGCATATATGTATGTGTGTATATGGGTGTGTGCGTGTGTACAATTGCATATATATATATATATATATATATATATAATTTC
>NC_068985.1:88756909-88758222 GCF_001194135.2 Octopus bimaculoides
TATATATATATATATATATATATATATATATATATATATGACAGATATATGTTAGTGGGAGAATACATGTGGATATATACAGGAAGAGAAAAGATGAAATATCTCAGCAGATTTGTTTTATATGATGAAGGAGTATGTTAGTGTCACAATTATAACGTTATACAATTTTATACAGATTAAGATTTTTTTCGTTCAACGTTATGAAAGTAAGAACCGGTTTCTCACTGCTCATCAAGCTAAGGGTTGAAAAACAGACATATTTCTAGGAGAAAAACATATTACTACGGGAGATAATTGCTCGCTCATCTATTTTACAGTAAGAGGGAGGTAAATATGTAATTTTTATTTTCGTTCTGTGTTTTAGCCTACTTTTATTCCGTTGAACATAACCTCATTATGTACAAAATTGTTGAAACTGATCTGTCGATCTTTCAAAGAGGTCAAATTGTTGGTGCTCGTATGGCAGGCGCTAGCGTAAAGAAAACAGCCGAAATGTTTGGTGTATCAAGAATTTCTGTCTCGAATATAATGGCACCCTTTGAGAAAGAGAGAAAAACCACCTCGTCGAAACTAAACTCCGGAAGAAAACCAAAACTTTCTGATAGAGACTGTCGGAATCTTACGCGAATTCTTAGAAAGGATCACAAAATTACAGCTCTCAAATTTACTGCAGAGCTTATTGAACACCTCGAGAACCCCACAAAAAAAGTTCGCCGAGAGTTGCACAAATCCGGATTTCACGGGAGCGCAGCAATCAGAAAACCACTCCTTTCAAAAACAAACGTTTTACAGCGTTTAGAATGGGGTAAAAACCTACAGAATTGGTCCCTAGAGTAGTGGAAGAATGTTATATTCTCGGACGACTCATCTGTTACCGACAATAGGCCCATTTTACGTATGGTGACAACCAAAAGAAGCAGACTGCCTTCCTCCAACTGTTAAATATAGAGGAAGATCTGTGATGATCTGAGGGGTTATATCATGGAAATCCGCCAGCCCTATGGTTTCCTTTCATTGTAGAAATAATAGTCAAGACTATTTAAACATTTTATCTGATCAAATTCATTCTATGTTTGCGGAACTGTTTCTTGAGTAAAACGCAATCTTTCAGGATGATAATGCACCAATTCACACAGCTAAATTTGTTACTGAATGGCACGGCGAACATTCTACTGAAGTTGGACATCTTATCTGGCCACCACAGTCCTCAGATCTCAATATTATTGAACATTTAGTGTGCATTTTAGAAAAACAAGTAAGGAGTCGATATCCTCCACCCTCGTCACTACAAGAACTGGAGACTGTTTTAGCTG
>NC_068985.1:88758547-88764480 GCF_001194135.2 Octopus bimaculoides
GAGGCTTTCCTACATAATATCCGGTAGTCCTCTTCGTCAACATCTTCTTCAAATTCAGTATCGCTTCTGACACCGAACCCCGCAATTTCCAACGCCTCAATCAGCATAAAGTGTGTGCTATGTCGGTGGCACCCGGCCATAAGCAATACTCCTTTCCGAGTTCCTTTAGCCTTTGCACCACGGGCACCTATATGACTTCCAAAGCTATCTGCGTAGGCCATTCGAGATCCCGTGTGCAGGCAAGAACTACTCCCACTTGGTGCTTCTCGATCTCCCCGCCCCTGTAGAAGAAGACAAGTAATTATTTTCCTTTAAGGGGTGGGATAGTTATTTCCACCGTCAGTGATACAATTCCCACCGACATTAGTTCCGGGACATGCTGGTATTGAAAAACATTTAAAACTTTGTATGAGTCCATACCTCGTAGAATTAAAGCGGTCCTACGCCATATTGAAATTATATTTTTTTCAAAATATAAGGTGTTTCCAGTATTTTGTCCTACCCCTATATACATACATACATAAATACATACATATCTATCGCTACATTTTTCTTCAATACCAGCTGAAGTCTAATACTCTTCAGGACAACTAATTGCACTCTATACTGAAAATATGTTATTCTCATCTATGAACCATATACCTTTTGCTCGGCTCAGCGCTACTTATATATAGCACTCGTGGATAAGCAATTCTTGGGCATGTCTACAAAGAATATCCCAATTTCACTTCGGGATCCCTACACGAAACACTTTCTACCGAAATCTAATGATTTTAAAGCACTCGAATGAGTTGGAGAGCGCTCTACTCTTGAAACATCTCTTTCGTTTCTATGCTGTAAGTCGGACCTCTTTTGTGTCTAAACATATACACATTCTTTGTATATAACTCTTGTCATTCATGTATTAATATAGTAAGCTGTTACATATTCATCTAAGCTACTTATCTACACATCTGTTTCGATACACGCTCAAGTTTAATTTTCTTGAGCACTACGAAGTGTATTTTATACCGAGAATATCTGATTCTCATCTATGAACTATATATATAGGGAGAGAGAGAGGGAGACGGATAGGGAGAGAGCAGAATACAAGAAATAAAGAGAGAGAGAAATAGACATACACACATACCGGTATCTACTTTGGAAAAAGGATTAAATTATAACTAAATGTTTCATTATATATCATGTTGACATGTAACTTCTTCCATATTATTTATGTAAATATTGGCTTACCTCGTGATCGTTAGTAAATGTCTATAATTATATAAAGTGTAAATTTATTTGAAATTGATAGAATTTTCAGATGAAATACTTATCTTCAGCTTGATAGTGTTATTTTTTTTTCCGGAGTTATCCCATTGAAGAATATTTAGCAATACAGATCTGTAATTAAATAAATTCTTTTCATTTACTATATTTGAGGGTACTTATACGATTAAGCCTGGAAAATTAAATATACGTATATTTCTACGGGTTACATATGAAGAGAGGGAGATAGATAGATAGAATAAGGTATACACACACACACACACACACACACACACACACACACACATATATATATATATAGAGAGAGAGAGAGAAAGAGAGATGTAAGTGTGTATGTGTATTTACGAATATGCCTGTGTGTGTATATGCTACTTATTTATATGTACGTATATAAATGCATATATTGATTTAAATATGAATGTACTTAATAAAATGTATGTATATAGTAATTTGTGGAGGCGCCATGGCCCAGTGGTGAGGGCAGCGGACTCGCGCTCGTAAGATCGCGGTTTCCATTCCCAGAGTTGTGAGTCTTTATTGAACTAAATCACCTAAAGCTCCACGAAACTCCAGCAGCGGGTTGTGCTGGACTCTTTTACCACAACGTTCTCTCTCTCTGTTTCTGCTGTACCTGTATTTCAATGGGCCATCTTTGTCACACGCTGTATGTATTTACACACACCCATGCACACACGACATATATATGAACTGTTCTGGGATAGAAGATTCAACAAAAAAGTACTCCATCTGCTGCGATATAATATTATTTATTTAAAAGACACATGTATTTAAGCGCTTCTAATAATTTCATATTTTGATAAATGATCAAAAATATCCTTCAGGCGCAAACCACATATTATAACGAATTTTACAAAATTGAATTCCTGTAGAACTAATTCCGTAGAACCTCTGTCCATCAAATATTGATCAATTAATATGCAGGGTCAATAATTACTAATGTATCTGAAACGCGCGCAGGTTTAAAAATGTATAATCCCCAATTCTTTCGAGTTTCATGTTTATAGATCGGACGTACGCAATTGAACCATTAACTCTAAACGTCCATTTATGTATCATATATCACCCTTAACCGGTATGTTGCCTTTTTTCTTTTCTAGAGAAAGATAGAGAGAGAGAGAAAAACAGAGAGAGAGACAGGCAGAGAGAGAGAGAGAGAGAGAGAGAGAGAGAGAGAGAGAGAGAATCATTTCTTTGACGTACAGCTTTAAAAGCACAAGATATCTTGGAGAAAGGCGAATACTGTCATAGCAGTGAACCAACGGAACGTCAGACTGTTTTCTCCTGTCCTTCAGTCATTTCTATGCCGTGAATTCGCAACTCGCCTGTCGAGATGAAATATATATCCGTGGATACACAAGAAGCAGTGGATGGATTATTTTTGTTAGACAATAAATAGTCCCATAATAAATTGTAACTGGATCAATGATGCGAATGCTCCTATGCAATAAGAGAATACGATTATCTAATATAGAACCGCATTACTTTATTCAAGATATGTATCGTTATGCGTTCGAATTAACTTATTACGGAAACGAAATCCGCATGTTACCTAAGATGCGGAAAACAGTATTCCATCAGCATCCCTACTAAATGTGCGTGTCTAAGACAATGTACGTATATAGATACGGTAACTATAATCCGAACTGACCATTTTGGGAGGTAAAAATATGTCCGCTTTTTTTATGGACGTTAATCTCATACCATATATTGTGAAATCTCTTATACTGTTTGGAACTTATTCTATTCTGCATCGAAAAAACATGAACACATATCAGATTTACGCTTCAGTAAAAAAATGTTTCGCAAATGAAACATATAAGATACATTTTGTGAGTTGATTTAATGTAAATTTAATGTCTGTTTGTAATTTAGAAGAACATATCACATTTAATTTCTCTCGAACTTTTAAACATCTTACTATTAGAAATTTTACTTAATATAATTGCATAGAAAAGATATTTGAAACACTAAAGTTGAATTTTACATTGTGTTAAGCAATGTTACTACATTGTTTAAACATAGCAAATAATGTAATGATAGAAATTGAAAATAATGATTTCAAGCGAGAATTATATGGTTATTTTTCACTTGAGTTTTACATTAATTTCATCTGATTATTTTATTTCATGAATTATATGGAAACCTAAGTCCATTGACAATATTACAGAAAAATACATTTCTTTTCTACTCCATGTTAAGCTATAACAAATCTAAAGTTGGAATTTTTTTTCTTCTGAAATATTCTGACATTCCCAGGAACGATTTCCCCATGGTGAATAAATAGTACTTAATATTCATGTCAATTCATCACATCTTTAAATCAATGTTTGTCATCATGTTCAAAGTGGCAGCTTCAATTTATAGCAGTCTTCTTCATGTTAAACTATTCAGTTTTAAAATTTTTTTTGTTGTGGTATTGAAATATTTTCCTATCATTTTAAAATTTCCAAATCAGTTGTAATGAAGGGTTGTTATTAATTGCCTCCTCTTAAGAATTAATTATAATTTTAATTGATTTATACAAAATATTCGGTTATTGTTGTTGCTGCCTATTGTTTCTGTGTAGTAGAATTGGACAGTTCTCTGCCGCAAATAAATTTTGCTGTATTTATTTTTTTAATTTTAATTCTAAACACCCTTACCACAATTTCATTAGTCCCCCTTTTTAGTTCTTTATTTTCTAATGAGTTGAAAACTATAAACACTAATTTAAATATGTTTCGCATTGATCAATGTTTAGGATGGAAATCGTTTAAAATAATAACGAAATTTCCAATCGAAAAAAAAAAAGAATTGCTTCAATTAAAAAACAACTAAAATTTAATTTTATATTTTGTAATTACGTTCTTTCTAATCAAGATTTTCAATATTCAAAACAGGATTTCGAAGATGATTCATTACGATTTGTTTTAATCTAATATTGCACTAAAAAATATAAATTGGAGAAAAGGGTATTTGTATAAACAGAAACTGAATGAGGGAACATTTTATATTGTGCTGCTTTGAAAGAAAAGATGGTGCTCCCTAGTAACTCGTCATACAAAATCCACGATATTCATGTTTTCTTTTTCTTTAGAGTAGGCTTGTATCTAATATGATGTATCTATTGTTCGAATATAGTGCTCTCCTGTGAGGATGTATTTATGTGGTCAGTAACACCTGCTGATAATATAAACTCTCCTCTCTCAAATCACATACTCTGCAACTACAAATGGAGTCGACAGAAATAAGGTGTTTCTAAATGTATTCTGTCTCGGAAATAGAAGAATGAATTGTTTTTGATGATAATCCGTTCAACTGAACCGTCCAGGCTATTAAAGGTCTTCGCCACAAATCGTAGCCACATATCAGGAGTTCTGTTAAATCTGTAGCAATTAATTATTTATTATAACAATATTTCTGATTGTTATAATACTTCTGATTTCCTCACTTGGGTTGCATACGGTATATTCAGTACTAACTTGACATTAAGGGATAAGCCTTAGAAGAATCTTAACGATATAATGGTATTTGATTCGACACTATATTGTTTGAGTTAAAATCCTTTCAAGAACAACTCTGACATCCGTCCGTACGAGGTTAATGAAATCAAGTACTAGACAAATAAAGGGGTCTGTATAATTAATTTTTCTCTTCCAGAGAGTTGTAGAATTTCTCTTATTGATGATATTCATAATTATTTTTGTAGTTAAAAATGTGAAGCGAATTCGTAAAATCTGTTGAGATGCAGGACGGAATGTATGACGCTAAATGAATCACTTTCCTGTAGAGTTCTCAGTCCAGCCTTCACTGACGTTAACTTCACGTCTTCAAATATTAACGAGGGATAACTTACAGAAATAATTTTGACGTTTGTATTCAGCCTCCCTGAATGGTAAGTATAAACCAAATCCCGGCTTGAAGCAACCAGATGATGTTTGCTTCCTTCAAGATTGTATGCAAATGAAATATGAATTAATGCCTAAGATACGTTTTATTAATAATTAATACAGCTGACGTTAAGAAAAAGAAATCTGGCTTAAATTTCCACAAATAAACCATCAAAACTCGGAGTTATATTTTTATTAATGAATGTTTTATATAAACATATCGAACAAGTTGATAATTTGCCAGACCACTTCAAACGTCGGAAAACATGAATTAAATAGAGAATTCGAATGACTCCAATGGGAGTTTCGCATATAAGGATTACGAAAACGATAATGGATTAGAGGATTTGATTGTCTAATTACTTATCGCAAATGTATACCTTTAACTAGGTCTAAAAAGGAATGATAAGTGTATAACCATGAGCGAGTAACGAACTCGATTTTCATGGAACATCATGACTGTCAGATTCTGTAAATGGGTACTCGAAATGTATACATTGAAGCATATACTCAAGTAATGGTAAATTGATTATGCTGTAATTCGTTCATTAGAAATATTGAATGACATCATACTGAGTTGATTTTATTTACGCTGTCGCTATATTATCATTAACTTAGTCACGTTCTCTATATCAATTATCTGAAATACACTACAGTGTCACATATTTTATAATACAAAATATAGAATTATATAACTAACATAAATATTTATTTTTCGATATAAAACCCTCTCTCTGTATTTGTATGTATGTATATATATATATATATATATAT
>NC_068985.1:88764507-88766120 GCF_001194135.2 Octopus bimaculoides
TATATATACATACATATATGCTTTATGTTTATCTTCCTTACGTCATCGAACTGCGGCCATACTGGGATAACGCCTCGAAGGGTTTAGTCGAGCCAATCCACAGCACAACATACTTTTCAAAATCTAAGGAATATTCACTGCGTCTCTTTTGACGAGAATTTAAGTACGGGGAACACCAACGTAGCATTACCGGTTCTTCAACGGTGGAGAGATAAGCAGAGACACGCGCGCACACGTAGATGTATTTATACTCACAACGTAAGTCCATTCAATGTCTGTCAAACACGTTCACTGAGAAGGCTTCGGTAGATCCAGGGATAAAGCGCAAGTCACTGGAACAAATGCAGCCCCGTGAAACTGAAATCGAAACCACTCGTTTGCAAAGAAAATACACTGTCATACCTACCCCCAAAATGATAATACATTTTCACAGAAGGTGCCTTTAAAACTGACTGGCACCGTAGGTGCCTAAATTTTCTTTTATAGAAGAAATATCATGATAAAGAAATTATTTGTGATTGTAACGCATGGTAAATTAAATCCAGTGTCTTAATTCAATTTACTAATTCCAATTTCGTTATGATGGTTTGGAGAGATAAGTGTTTAGTCTTGTATAGCATAGACAACAATTGCCAAGGAAATGAGAATGTGCTGCGGCTTAGAAGACAAATGCTTAATATATACCACTCGAGTATTACAAACATGAATGCAAGTCAAAAATGGCGTGCAGAATGACTGGTTAATGAAACGGCTTTTCAATTAAATTTTAATATGATCATAGTGCACCAAAGTATGAGGGAAATCGCTGTAATGTATCTATTATACACACGTTTAATGACTACAACAATGTGTATTTAATTTTCTCCATTCATCAAACTTACCTACATTTTCTTTTCGGTTTGTTTCTTTATTTTTTAAAGATTTTTGTGGGTGAATTTTGCTTCTCATTTAAAGGTAACAAAAGAACAGAAATATTTTTCTATCAATTTCTGAACTGCTTCTCTCACTGCCAACGTTGTCTGAGACGTAATTGTGCCTATGGTTATTCACTGCTGAATACTAATAAAGAAATAACACTGCTACGCTCGACATTCTCTATGTTGCCTTTCTTTGCTGTGAATAAAAGAAAAGTTGATGCCAAAAGATTTTTATTGAACAGTTATGCCTGGCAGGTATTCACTAAATTTCATGTTATTGCCTTCACAGACATCTTGACAGCCTCCAATATAACATCGTCAACATTATAGCTACAGGCACAATGTCCCATTCTCCAAGTACAGAATATCTACGCATTGAGAGCAAAATTACTTAGTTAAAATTACTAATTCTAACATTGCTTGGTTGTTCACGTTGTAAGAGATGTTTTGTAGAGACGCTAATTTCAAGTAATTGTATGAAGGAAAAGAAAAAGCTAATAAATCATGGAACGACATATTTCAATAAACTAAGTCCAGAATACACATATTCTTCATCAGACACAACCTACAAACGTAATCATCATATGTGTTGGAATGCAGATGTATATCAATATTAAATGGAACCCTCTCTCACACTCTTTCAATCTCACTCCTTTCTTCTAACACACACACACACACACACACACACACACACAC
>NC_068985.1:88766193-88768531 GCF_001194135.2 Octopus bimaculoides
CTGTGTGTGTGTTTGTATATGTGTGTTTAACTTTAGAAATACGTTCATACGCACATCTTCATATATACACAGATATATCCATAAACAAACATTTAAACTCAAGTATCCGTAGTCACCTGTGTTCGATTTTGTAAGAATTTATCGGCGTTGGTGTGCGTGAATAAAAATGTTTATATATTTTATTGAAAATTCTGTTATTTCATTCACTGGCCATATTAACTATCTGACTTATTTTTCGATCATTCCTTCTGCAATATATATTAAACTGGTGATATTGGTATATCCATATTTCATATGTAACGAGAAAGAAAGTTTTTTTTTTCTTTTGTGCGAAATTTCCGTTTATGATTAACCTTTAACTATTCTGTCAAATTCCGAATATATATATTAAATTTATTTTAATATAGCTTTCTATCTAACCTGATATATCAAAATCGTTTGTACTTTATTTGCGCCATTTTGTTTAGATATAGTCCCATGTAACGATTATAATTCTTATTCCTTTCACTTATATCTATCTATCTATCGTTCTATATATATATATAACTATCTATCTATATGTATGTATGCACACACACTCACAAACACACATACATACACACACACACACACACACACTCGTATTTATACATATATAATTTAAAGTGTGTTCCTCTATGAGCGAAACAGAGTATAACATAGAGCTCGTTCTCCATGAGTATTACTAAATAGGCGGTAACATTATTAGGTCAAAATATGTTTTAAACCAGTTGTCTTCTCTTTTAGCCCAAATACGTGTCCTCTTTACTACATATTGTATTTCATCGCGTGATATTCCATTTGCAGACATAAACATATATACGTTATTCCGAATGAGGACTTACTATTCTAAATGCATATATCATGTACAAATATACAATATATAAGTATATATCCATTGTACAAATATACAGCAATTAGTTATTCGCTTGCGTTTGTTGTGGAATTGCGTTCACCTTTTACTTTAAATTATCTCTGCCAAATGAAAATAAGTTTTCTCTTAATTCTTATTGTCTTCCTACATTTCTGCGTCGTGTAAATCCGAAAAGTAAAGAGCTACCAGCAGGTGCTACTTGCTATATAACATCAGAGATAAACATATGCTTTCTTACATCTCATAAAATCATATTTATTTCCATTTTTATCATATTCCTGCTCTTTTAATGATTGCTAACATATGCTTATAGTTGTTATATTAAAATAAGATGTGGCAATACAGCGCGAAACAAACTGAAAGAAATGCCTGGTGTTGTAAATTTTGTATTGTTATTTCCATTGTTAAATTATTGGTGTTATAATGTTATTCAAATCGATATTTGCAATCAACTACAATATCATAAAGACCTCCTAGCACCTCGAACACAAATACTTGTAGCACTAATACTACAACTAACAATAAAACTGTTGCAAATAAAACTGCTTCCTTCGACACCAACACACTTTCTTCATTACACAATTTGTAATTTACTAAGGAACTAACCATGTTTTTAAATTGAGTTTTCAGCAAGATGTATCTTCAAGTCCAGACAAATATATGAGATATTTTACATTTTAATAATAATGGATATTATCGAAGAATATTATGTTGTCTGGTCACTGACACTTAGATGATTCAAATTATTTCTCTCTTTGACAATGATTTGCCAGCATATTGCGGATTTTCATATATATATGGAATTTAGCATTTATACTTTCAGTGAGATGTTCAAGGGAAATATTGTCAGCAAATTTGAATATAGAGTGCATTAGATTTTCTAAAGAATTATTTAATTTCTTTGTTAAACTTTACTGCTGAACTCATATGTATTGGAAGATAAACTATTCCAAACAAGTTCAAATATGGTTGATAATGTGAATTTTGCACATTTGTACAGAACATTCCTCTCAGAAGGAATGTAGTCATAAATAGAAATAATTTTTAAGCAACTACGTTAAGAGGAAAGTCATAACTTAGTCAGGTATCTCAACATTTTAGCGTGAAGATAGACAGATATAATAACAAAGATGAAGACCAACATATTCTCACACATAACATACGTTCAATATTTTATCTTCTACTTGTACAATTATTTGGACTGCGGCCAGGCTGGGGCACCGCTTTGGAATACTTATGTTGCACGAATCGATAAAAGTACTGGTTTTAAAACTTGATACAGCTATTGGTCACTTTCGGCTGACCGCTATTTTACAAAAGACCAACTGTAAGCCGGCGTTAGGTTCAAACAGACATAAAGACACATATATATAAATAACACACACACACGCATACAAACAGACAAACACACACGCCGAAACACGCGCGCACACACACACACACACA
>NC_068985.1:88769189-88770370 GCF_001194135.2 Octopus bimaculoides
ATATATATATATGTACACTTACATATATGTACATGGCTGGCCAAACATGTGACAAAACGTGTTACTGTGACTCTGAAGGATGACTAGTGGTTGCGAAATCAGCGTTTGAAAGATGTACTGGCTGATGCAGTGTATTTACAAACTTGGGATGTGGTTATATCCGAACTCCTGGTATCTCTCTGGTAGGCTCTGAATGTGAGGACGCTGTTGGTAACACCGTTGCCGGTGTTTTCTCTATGGCGCCAGCATCCAGCTGTGTTATCACCGTGGTTATCGTTTCTGGTCATATGGTTGGTGATGTTCATACCGGCTTTAATGTGCGGTTATTGGTAACATATGGTGAGGGGTCGTCTGTGCTGGTGGTACTGGGGACGTCGGATATCTCCTCTGTATCAGTGGTCCTGGATTGGTCATCATCTCTAGCTGTGGCGATTGTACTGGTGGTATCATATGGTGCGGACCTGATCACTCTATCGGTGTTGAATATAACGGTTTGTTCAATATGTGGCGGCGCTATTAGTGTCGTTAGTTACCTCCTCTGTGTGCTGGTCCCGGACTGGTTATTTATAAGTTAGCTGTTAAATCTGGATATCTGAGCGTTTCCTCACGTCCGCATGGTAGAAAGTTCAATTTTTTTGAGTCTTTGCATAGTGTCTGACGAGCTGTCTTCAAGGCTGTGGCTTTCGTGGATACGAACGTTCGGTAACTCTATGACGAGAATTTCACTTTTTGTTTTAATATATTTATTTGTGTGTATACATCTGCAGACGTGAATCTGTGATAATAAGTGTGCTCCCCGAATTGATAGTTCTTTGCTCAGTCCCTTTGCGTGGCTCTAAGGGCAAGTGTGTTTTGTATAGCCTCTGGCTAATGAAAGCCTTGTGAGGGGATCTGGAAGAAGCAAACTGAACAAATCTCGTTGTATGCATATATATATATATATGTGTGTGTGTGTGTGTATGTGTGTGTATGTGTGTGTGTGAGAGAGAGAGAGAGAGTGTGTGTGTGTATGTTTGTGTCTGTGTGTTTTTGTGTCACTGTTTGTTCACCACCTCTGCTTTCGCAACCGGTGCTGATGTGTTTACATCCACGTATAAGAGCGTTGCGGAAAAGATACCTACAGAATAATTACCAGGCTTGAAGAATGATAAGTACTACGGTCAATTCATTCGTCTAAAAAC
>NC_068985.1:88770380-88772394 GCF_001194135.2 Octopus bimaculoides
CATAAAATGGTACTGAAATTTTCATCATGTCGAACATCTAATGTTTTCAATGAACTTCTTCTTTACTGCGAAAATAGTGGCTCTGGTGGGGAAATAAAAGATAAGCAGTATCTTGAGCCAAATTAAACACAACCAGGCACTTAGCACCATTTTCTCCTATAATAACATGTCTACCAAAATAACCGGCACAGGCAAATAATTCTTGTAACGTCTGTTGTTCATCTTCGAATACTGCATCATCAGCAAACAGCGGAAATATGTTTTATTGTAGAAACAGACTTTCAAGATGCTCACCGAAAATAAATGAAAATATGAAAGGTATATCCAGAAGTAGATGTAGCTATTACCTTTGTGAATAGGTGAACACACAATGCTACGTCTTGTGTTGAAATAGAAAGACGAAATGTGAATGTGGAAAACTGGGAAGCACAGATTTCAAATAT
Source organism: Octopus bimaculoides (assembly GCF_001194135.2). Taxonomy (NCBI): domain Eukaryota; kingdom Metazoa; phylum Mollusca; class Cephalopoda; order Octopoda; family Octopodidae; genus Octopus; species Octopus bimaculoides. Next base: position 88,770,824 of record NC_068985.1, read on the forward strand.
CAGCAAATGCCAAGCTAATTCCCTATATTATTAATGACTGCAAGAAATGCAATCGTGTTGTAGACTTGTAATTTATTTCATGGCGCTCTTTGTAATAAATTTAAAGTTTATTGTAGTGTCCGTGTTAATGTATATATAATTGTTGCTTGGAGGTCTTTATACTGTTGTAGTTGATTGGAATAATCGATTGCGATAATGTTTAAACACGATTACATTACCAATAAAAGCAAGGCGAATGCAATGTATAATGTGTAAGTACCTCCTTATTGATACATATAACGAACCATATACAAAGGCACACACATTTACGTACATTGTATATGCATATATTGTTTTACATGTCAAGCGCTGAGTTTTTATGTAGGTATATACATTTCTGCATACAAATTAGAAGAAGCATATTCATTATGAAATACCTGTAATGCATGTGCGATGATATATACTGACCACGGCTGGAGGGAAGTGTTCATGTCCGGACAATAGTTTATGTAGATGCGCAAACATGTGTAAATTGTCTTTCAACTTCTACTAAAGCTATGTTTCCTTGTTTTTCTTTTTTTTCTTCAAATATTGTTTATATATTCATAATTGTTTTTATAGTATTAATTGCACGTTCCTTTAACAACTGCTTTGCAATACTTCATCCTTTTTCCTGTCAGCTTCGAATTTTACATTTTCTGCTGTTCTAGAACATGGCTTTGTATATCTATACATTTTTGTCATGTTAACTTGTAGAATGCATATTTTTAAAAAAATTCCAACAATGCGCTTCAGAGGGTGAACAATACGATGACTTCAAAATTTATATGAAGAGGAAAGTGGTGGGCTCACACACATGCATACGAAAGCAGATCACATGTAAATCTAAAAAATGAAATTTGAATTTTCGAAAATGTTATGGTTGTATAAATTAGTATGTAGGCGGGGTCACCACTCTTTGTTTTGTATCAAATTTCGATATAATCGTAACTTATATACACTCTCAGAGGTATTTGCAGGTATTTGGATATCTTGTTTTTTTTTTTCGAGAGTTATGAGGAGACAAAACTGTCGCGGTTGAATTTACTTAAACTCCTCTCACGCTCCTTGCAAAAATATTTTTTAATTTATATTCGGATATGACTGTAATATACAACATCGGAAGTGTAACTGTAAATTTGATTAAAAATTATCCATTATTCTCGACATTTTGACGAAAGAAATTAGGTGGAGCACACACCTGTAGATATGCCCATTACTTTAACATAACTAAGACAAAGATTACATTACTTTTATAAATCTGCATAGCAGCTTGTTTCGTTTCACTTTCATCTTGTATGAAACAGTTTTTGATTATATAACAGTATGTCATATTTATAAAAACAATACACTTTTGTTGTTTGATTTGCATCAAATTGCGGCTATTATGCGAATGAGATGGGTTTAATGTTTCACTTCACAAAAATTATTAAGGAAAAAAAGTATCTACGACTATGCTGTGCTCATTAACGAATACACATTGTATTAAAAACGGCATCTAATGCTACACACACACACACACACACACACACATACATACATATATATATATA
>NC_068985.1:88773182-88776053 GCF_001194135.2 Octopus bimaculoides
TATATATATATATATATATATATATATATACACATATGTATGTATTATTTTGTATATGCAGGTCATGACCGTATAATTCCATTTCAATACGATTTCATCTTCATTATTGACGTTCGAACTTCCTTCATTTTACATATCTTGCCACCGTTAATCCCACATTCATGCACTATGAATGCATCTTCATATACTGTATAAGAATACAAGATACAATATCAAATGAAACATGCCCATTTAAACATAATTTTTTAGCAGCAGTATACAATCAAGCAAGCGCGCACCCACACACGTAAACACATATGTAAATATATGTATCTGGGTGAAAAGGAAATCCTGTCGCATTTTAACATGATCCTCTTTTGACTACACTTTAAAACTTACAGTAAAATGACCATTTAATTTTAAATTCTGATGGGTTCCTTTATTTATGAATTACTTTAATATGATCGTAGTTAACTTAGTATCGAAGTTGCCTTTTCAAATATTTTGGACAAAACATATATCAGATGCAGAATACGGTATGAATTACCACCCCACCGACCAAAAGCGGCCAGCCAAGAATGTTTTTGTCACTTCACGTCAGCTCTCGCAATCACATCCTAATCTAGCTAAAAACGGGACGAGATCGTTCATATCTATAACATATTGAACGACATTGATACACAAATCACCCGATTCTCCTGCATCCTAGGACTCAATGGTTACCCAGTTTTACTTAGTAAAACTCTTCACGTATACAAGACACATAAACGAGGTAAGAGCACGTGTTTGGAGATCATATTTCACTTCAGCTAGCTGACATCCACTGTCATCCTGAATGCCATCTGCAAGGGTAGACTCGATCAAACACACTGGGGTCCGTTTATAAGGAGACGCCTGTCAGCGAAAAAGTTTCCCAATCAAAAAGCTTCGCCCCTTCTATAATTTTGCTATTTTACCTCTTTATCGCATTACTTGAAGCAAGCTGCAACGCCATACATGTGTGTGTGTGCGTGTGTATGTGTGTGTGTTTGTGAGTGTGTGTGTGTGTGTTTGTGTGTGTGTATGTGTGTGTGTGTGTGTTTGTGCGTGCACGCGCGCGTTTTTATGAGAGTTTATGAATTTTTGTATGTACATACAGAGAACCCTGCAACCACAGCTGGTGAAAACCTACAAATAATTTGGTTTCTACCAAATACACTGAAACGCTACCGTCATATGTAATTTTATATTTTTTGCGACAATCGGCATGACACTACAACCTATGAAACACCATTCAATCTTACATAATTTGAAGTTTATAATCAGGGAGCAATTGCTTGCCATATTTGAATATTTAACACCCTACAATGGACGTTGTATTTCGCTAAGTGACCTATATTTGCATCTACTACAGAAAACCAAGGAGGTCTATTCAAACAAATGACCTTTTTATTCCTGATATCTAATGAAGACCAGAGAGCTCTACATTACCATATTGGAAATAGTAGATGCATATCCATATTGTATCCTAGACTATTAGTTAATGACCTGTTTTTTTATTATTACAACTTTTTACTTGGAAAATATATTTCTAAATTTCGAAAGTTTAGTTCATATTTTAAACGAAGTTGCATTGGAATTTTCACTTCATTGGATTTGAGTAATTGCTTGCACAGACACCTGTATATAAGTTAATATTTTTGTGTCTGTCTGTTTGTAATCCTGTCTATGCATGCAGCTGTATTCTGTGTTGATTGTACAAATGTGTTCGTGCATTTTTCCAAGCTCGCTCTTTCTTGCAAAAGTCTTAAATGACAAGAAATAATTTTGTACATTGTTCGAAAATATTTATTTAGACTCATTTATTACTTATATCTGATATGCAAAAATATATATATATATTATCAATATAAAAAATACAAATAATTTATAACAATACATTTTGTTTTTGTTTATGTTTGAGTACGCCTGCAATACAAAAACTAATACCAGTCAAATTCTTAATTCTATATCGTTCTCTCCTCGCCAGATCACTTGTGTCTCTTTAGCCACTTCTTTCCCACAAGTAGCACACTTCAATGGTAAACGAAGAAGAGTCTATTGCTTTTTCACAAAGTATGTATCATATATTACATAAAATAGTAATGTTAGTTATGCATATTTGCGGTAGATTCGTTGAAACGTTGGGCAAAATACTTCGAGGGTTTCTTAACTGTCCCTCTTTACGATGTGACTTCAAATTCTGTCGAGGTCGGCTTTACATTTAAATCTTGTGAGATCGATAATACAATTCGATTTGAAAACTGAGGCAACTGCAATCGACTTGCACTCTCCACCACAATTGCTAGCATTATGCCAAAATTTACGCAACAATCTCCAAGATTTCATAGAGATGCCATCTCATATCTGTGGAACACCTCTGCTGTCAGTTTTTGTTAGGACAGTATTTCTTCTCCTACATTTGTCCTTCATTCTCATTTTGACGGACGTTACATATGTGCTCCAATTAAGTGACGTCCTTACATGACATATATTTAGGGATCATTGCAGCTTTCAATATCATTACATTTAAAAATAAGCTTAAATTGAAGGATTCATTTCATTTCCCCGAAAGTAAGGACGAAAGACCGAATTTATGTAATAAGACGTGAGAAGGTATGGCACAATTATTAGCATTATTGAATGATTTATCTCCCTGTTGTAATCAGTGTAGCGATGTTTGAACCGTACGTTATTCTTTCTATTTCTTTATCTGTATATCTGTCTGTCTGTCGGTGTATCTGCCTATTGGTATATGTGCTTGTGTACCTGTGTACATATGTGTCTGACAGTATATAAATACATAGAGATAGATAGTATGCATAGGTGTATGTATACGTATATATATATATATATATATATATATATATATAT
>NC_068985.1:88783688-88788836 GCF_001194135.2 Octopus bimaculoides
TATGTGGAAACACAAAAAGTGGAGGAGAAATGCCTTCATTTCACTTAGTTTAATTTCTTTATATGAAGTATTTAAAAAAAAAAAAATTATATATATTTTATGGATGTCGTGATATCCAACCACTTTATGCTATTTAAATTAGCTTTTCAAGGGGCATTGTGAAGTAATCAATTCTTGTGTCGAAGGGGTCTCGCCATTTTGGATGCTTGAAAAATAACAGTGAGTCTAGAGAGTGGATAAATGGGGCGGGCAAGATATGACACATAATTCTGGTCACAACATGAGCAAAACTATACTCAATACATACGATACTAACAGGTAAATAATGCAGACGGCCTAATTGTGGTACATGCCCATACCTAACTGAAGGCTCTGAATTCACATTGCAGCAAGGAGAAAATTTCTCATTTAAGACCAACTTCACATGTGCTTCCCAGAATTATATTTCGTATATAATTATTTGCAAAATGTATTTTGAATCCACTTTTCAATTTAAGATTTTCTTCGATTTTTATAATAGGATGAATTTATATTGAATTCATTTCTTTTGTTTATTTTGTTTTATTTTATGATGGCTTTGAAAAAGAAATGCGAAATCGATTTAGAGCATTAACACGGTACATTTGTCTTCATATATTCAATGCAGCAGTAAACAGTTGTGTCGATAATATTGAAATATACGTCTGGAGTTTTCAGGTTCCCCAATTATAGTATAGCGTCTTAACAATAAGAACAAACGAGAAACAATCAATAATGACCAAACATAGATAACAATCCATGATAAACACCAATTATACTAATTAGACTAATTGTTAGCGCTCACCGTTATCATTGTCACATAACCGCTTAGACGAAAAAATGGATAATTGCCATTTCCCTGGAAACGAAAGTAAAGTATGTAAATCACCATTTACATGAAGGCACCTCTAAATGTATCTCTAGGTAAATACGCCTGAAAGATTCACAATCTTCAAATGTAAATAAACTCTTTCTGAATATCATTACAAGTATATAGTAAAGAAGACGATTCTTGGACAAACCAGTATAGCCAAGGGACAGTATAACGAATTAGTGCAACGGAATTTGTGCACGGTTTATCGAGTTCTGCGGTTACCTAGCGCTATGGTTAATCTTACTCTACAGTTTGCATCAATCGGTGTGCATCATTAGAAACCCCAGGAGTTCCTTTTCCCTTAATTTCACAAGATATGAAGACGCACATTTCGAATGAAGATATAAATGTTCAGAAACCAGAGATGTGTATGTATTACGATAACGCAACTGAACAATATACAATTCTATACATATGCTTAATCATATTCATATATACGTGTGTATATATATATATATATATATATATATATATATATGAATGCACGTATAGGGATTGTTTTTAGATAGAAGGAGAAGAATGGTTAGGCAGATTATATACATGGTAACTTAATTATGATTACTTACATATGCTTATACATAAGGGTTTAGTTATGCATGCGTACGATTATTTGATTCTACAACCCTGTCTACATAAACCTGCGTATGTTTATGAGTAGATGCATGCATGAATTAAATCACTGGTAAGCATAGAGAGAATAATACACTGATATAAATATAAAACATACGTTATAATATATCTATATTAATAACATATCTATATAAAAGTTATGATGTATTTTTTCTGTACAAGTAGAGTTTTATGAGATATTAAACAACTTGAATTGAATGCAATTTTGCTAATTGTAGTTAAAGCCTCAATAATATATAACTTCATATTTCTTAATAAATTTATAATATTTTGAAAATTATAGGTGCAGGCATAGCTCTGTGGTGAGACGTTCCTTTTCCAACAATATGGTCGCAATTGTCTTCTACTGTAGTTTCGAGATGAGCAAAGTCCTCTCAGTAAAGTTGATAGGCACAAACTATAAAAAAAAAAGCGCGCTGGCAGAAAAGTTAGCACGCCGGGCGAAATGCTTAGCGGTATTTCGTCTGCCGCTACGTTCTGAGTTCAAATTCCGCTGAGGTCGAATTTGCCTTTCATCCTTTCGGGGTCGATTAAATAAGTACCAGTTACGCACTGAGGTCGATATAATCGACTTAATCCGTTTGTCTGTCCTTGTTTGTCCCCTCTGTGTGTAGCCCCATGTGGTCAGTAAAAGAATTAGAATCTAAAACAAGCCTGCCCAATATATATGTATATGCACATATAAGTATATGTGTGCATGTTTTATCCGTGTAACTTAGTGATTCGAAATAACTGACTGTTAGAATAAGTATCAATCATAAAAAGATGTACTTGGATTGTTTCGATCGACTATAATTTTTCAAGGTGCTGCCCCAGCATGAGCGCACTTAGGTGGCTAAAACAAGTATAAGATAAAAAATAAAAAACAATTTTGCAAAATTAATTAAAGAAATGTGTGGTAAAGTGGACGTATACTACTAAGGAGTTGTTAGTACCTTGTTCCTTAATATATGGTTTCTCGCGCATACGGAAGTAATTTTATGTTGTGAATGATGCCTCTTGCTTTAACTGTGCTGTTATATACCTCATATGGTTCTATATAATATAATGACAACAGAATTTATATAAACAGAAAATAAATTCATAAAAGTTTACATAAAACGTCTAAACACTAACGATAAATGTTCTAATCTATCGTGTTAAAAGGTTATATCTTCTTTTCTCATAATCTCTGAATTCAAATTTTCAAAGCATTCATACCTTTAGAAATGTCAAGAAAGAATGTTAAATTTACTAAGAAACATTAATAATAAAATCGGAGTGACCAGAGGGCTTCAACAATGGAATAATAGTTTTACTGTAATGGATTCTTTCAAGAACGTTTAGAATAACAATAACGCTAGATTCACCCATTTTGACATTATAGATCTTTATCATTCCATATCTATATCGCTGATTAATAAAGCCATCGATTTTGCTAAATTATATGTCTTTATACACCTTATAGACCTAGTCTTTATCAGACACACCAGGAGAGCACTATTGTTTATATTAAGGGCTCAGCATAAATTATTCCATGTTTTTGTGAGGTAATATGATTGCACTGACGTCTGCAACATTGAGGCTCTCTTCATAAACATATTGTGATCTAAGTACCCATCTCTCGTAGTTGGTCTATATCGATACGACAGTTTGGGTATTTCCCTTTGGTCACCTAACTGATAAATATAGGAAAAAAAGTTATTCCACCATCAGTCAATTAGGCCTTAAAAACACAGCAGCTACTAATCTGTCAAAAATTGATTTTTTAGATGTTTCTCTAGATCTCAACTCTTATAAACCTTACCGTAAACCTAACGAGAAACCTGCATATATACATAAACAGTCTTGTCATATTCATTCTATAATATTCAGAAGCTTGATAGTTGATATTAATACTGAATTTCTAACCTCTCTTCTTCTAAATTAATTTTCATGAAGGCAGCTTCCGACTACAGCAGTAGCAATAGTGGCTTCAAAGATAAATTAATATATAACCCTTCTAATATTAATCAGACTAATAACAACAATAATGATAACAACAGCAGACATAAAATTAAACCAAGAAGAATTATTTGGTTCATTCCACTCTTCACACTTAACGTAAAAACTAGCATAGGTAAAAGATTATTGTCTCTTCCAGAGAAACATTTTCCGGAAAATCACAGGCACAAGAAAATATTTAACAGGTGATCTGTGAAATAGCCCTATATCTGCTGTTCCAAATTGAAGAGTATCATGAGTGATCAACACGAAGTGCCCTCTCCGAAGTGTAACTGTCGAGGCCCACGAACCTGTACTCTCGACCATCCGTGATTAAACGCTACATAACATAACCGATAAGAAGAGCTATATCAGTCTACGTAAAGGAGAATTCATGAATCGCTACGCTAATGACATATTATTTCCGACAAAGGGACAAAAGCAAAGCTACTAAGTAGGTCACGTATGGCATTTGACGTCGAACGAAACACCACAAACGATAAAGTAGAAATTAATCGGAAAGTCTTCACTTATGTTAATATATCAAAAACACGTTATCAATACGTACATGAAAGAGCTGAGATCCACTTCAGATCTAAGATTTCGAACACACTGCTACACTGTATGTCCGAAATTTTCAGCCTTATGTAAGCATATGACTATGTTCTTTATGACAGATTATTATGGTTCTTGCAAATAGAGTAAAGCAAAAAGTATTGAACATTATAACTATTCCAATCTACACTTATGGTGTTGTACCAGTCATACTATTATTGTGAGAAATAAATAGTTTATTTACTCTATGATACGACTTTGCTATTTATGATGATGCGGCGGTTAAATAGAAAAGATTATCTTCACCATACATTCAACGCAAAATAAATGGAGGAAAAAACTGATAATGCAGGTTATTCAGATGTGACTATTTTACCTAAATGAATATTTTCAATATACAAGATTTAATTAGGAATATTCCGTACGGGTTTTTGGCCTGTCTTTAAAACCAAGAAATCATACACGACCAGCGATTGCTTAACACATAAGCAATTAGCTAGTATTGTTGGGAAATTGGTAATTCATAATAATTCTATATAAATGTGTTAATAAAAATAAGAAAAAAAGAAACAAGTGAATAAGTAATTGTTACAGAATGTATTTCATTGTTGACAATTACGTTTTATTAACATACCTGAAATTAAGCTATCAGTGGGAAGACAACATTCTCAATGTTAGAGCATTGTCTGATCTATTGAGGATATTCATAATTCTTGATGTACTCTCACAGTTGACATAAATTGCAGCAATTTAATAAAATGTGATATATTATGGAGTATGTTTTATTTTTATATCAGTGTATTAATTTCTCTATGCTTATCAATGCTTTAATTCATGCACGCATCTACAGGTAAACATACGCAGGTTTATGTAGACGGGCGTGAAGAATAAGACAGGCCTCCGTATGTATACGCGAACAGTTATGTACATGAATATGTAAGTAATCATAATTAAGTTACCATATACATCATTTGCCTACCCCTTCTTATATATATATATATATATATATATATAAATATATATATATATATATATATATATATATGTTGGCTTGGCGATAACTATTAATTTCCAGTACCGCTGCCGTAGTCTCCTTTAGAGAGACTTAG
>NC_068985.1:88789351-88791370 GCF_001194135.2 Octopus bimaculoides
ATATATATATATATATATAAGTATAGATATGTATGTGTATATGAACGTATATTGTGCATGTGCATTATCGTAATGCATACGCGTCTCTGGTTTCTGAACATTAAATCTTCATTGGAAGATTTAATAAATTAGATAAACTGTAATGCATTATGATGCATTGTATTATTGGAAAATGACAAAAATTAATATTAACTTAATATAATTTAATGGAATCAGGCTTTCTGTTTACCTGCAATGAATTATGAAATAAGTTCTTATTTCATACGGATTTATTTCATCGTTGCAGTCGTTGAAGTATTGTAGATCTGATTACTTGCAAATTCAATGCAATGAATGCATTTTAATACAAGAAATGTTCTGCAAATTTTATGTATTTATTTTTTTAATTCATAGGAAATAATCTTATAAATATATTCTGCATTGCATTGATGGATATTGAATGTCCATGTACATCTATTCTGTTCAATGATTATTTGGTTTGGAAAATGTTGATCAATCAAATAACGACAAAATATCATTTTTATTTTTGCTGACAGGATGTTTCGCTTTAATTATTTTAGCTAATTATTAGTTTATATTATATATTATTTCTATCTAGCTTTATCTTTGAGTAAATATCTGTAAAATATATACAATGTCATCTTTGTTAAGAGCTCAGACGAAACACTTACCTATTTATTGAACTACACGAAATGTAATCATTTTCATACTTTCACAATTCTATTAATATTTCACTAAACGACAGAATAATCACGCTTTCAATATATTTTAGAGAAAAGAAACTTTGAAAGACGTGTTGAATATAAAAGATGTTTACTTTCTTCAAAAGTAGATTTTGGCCACGGAAAGTTTGAAACATTTTATATAAATGCATATTCCAAGTTGGTTTCTCTGCAATTCTTTCTTTGTAGCTTTTGATAGATATGTACACTTATTTTGATTACTAGAACATTTAATTTTGACAAGTGTATATTCAGAACAAACATGCATGCAATAAAGATGACAATAACGTTTTGAAACACGAAAACGATGGGTCAGGTTCAAAAACATGAAAATCCGCTAGGCTCCGAAGAAGAATTGTAGCGAAAAAAGTTCTCTGCATCTAATGAAGGTAACTCGACCATTACGCATGTTTAGCATCATTATAACTGTAAATATTTATTTCAATTTTTTTGGTCACATGGCCAGCCTGGTGGTTGTGGGGATGAGTCGATTACATCGACCTCAGTATTTCACTGGAACTTACTTTATCGAACCCGAAAGGATGAAAGGTAAAGTCGACCTCCGCAGAATTTGAAATCAGAGCGTAGCGACTGGTAAAATGCCGCTACGCATTTCCTCCAGTGTGCAACAGATTCTGCCAGGTTTTCGCCTTTATAAATGTAAATAATAAAAACGTTTTGTGCTCATTAGCTTTAATGTCTTGTTCAGTGATTAATTGTAGAAAACATTAAAGGTCCTGTTTTTTATCATTAAAAAATTTTCGTCAGGGTGAATCTCACATAAGATTATTTGAATGAAAATCATTATAACTTGAATGAACCATGATAACCGCAACTATTAAAGATCGAAAGGAACCCTATTGTACGTAAATCACCAAATAGTGAATAACATAGCCGTACGTATTGATCTGTTGTAACAATATTTATTTAACTGCTGGACAAAGCAGTGTTAATCAAGGAGTTGCAATGAATTTGTCAAATATTAAGCTATTCATATTTAAAGATGTAGCAAGTCCATAAACCTTTTAATTGCTTTGAATGAGTAGGCATTTGATCGCATGTATATTGTAGAATACGCTATCGGATCAAAGCAGAGAATAATAATTGCAAAGAAGGGAATGTGTGCGCAAAAGAATTTCAGCTTTTCATTATCATTTTCTAAATTGTAGTTTATAACATAGCTCCTACAAATTTTAAGTTGATTAATTTAACGACTACATCAGATAATACGTCACCGTGCTTTCAGCACGAAAACAAATGAAAGCTCCCTTTGTTTCAGGAAAGAAATGTATATATA
>NC_068985.1:88793112-88798895 GCF_001194135.2 Octopus bimaculoides
ATTATGAATGTCCACAGAATTCAATTAGAATACATACGAATTACTACTTAATAATTTAAAGTATGATACTTTATTACTTCTTTCTTAAATTCGGAGAAATCATTTGAGAAGAATCTGTGTTTTTCCATACAATTCCTGAAAAAAAAATTATTTTTCTAATTCAATTATATCTAAATTTTCTCAAGCCAACTTACAGAGGTAATAGAACAATTTTTCAGAAGCACTTTTGTGTATATTCTCACGAGACTCTAGTGTGAATGTGACGACTGTGTGCTTAATTTACTTGTTTCAAAATTTATGGCCACAAAGGTATTAAATTTTCATTCTTCACTGAACTTTGCGTGTTGCTGAATGTGTCACTTTTCTTTTTCATATTTTTATTTATTATTTATCTTATCTGTAAATTGATTTGATGAATTACTACATTTATTGGTGTGCATATTTGTTTCCATTCTTTACGTAAATTTGCGACGGGTAAATCTACCATAGAAACGTGTCTGTTGCAGATGAATATTTAAGTCTAAACTATGTCTTCTCCCCAGCAGTATTAGGACAAATTTCCGTTTTATCTAAAGAATCAGTTTTTTTAAAGTTGTTCTCTGAAGAGTTAAACATGAACTCTGTGCATAATATGAAACGTTGTAAATTAGATAAATTCTGTGAGTGGGTGTTAAACGCCTTATATCAACAGAAATATATAACACACTGATAATAATGACGCGTTTAAAGACAATTTTCTATTGTGCTAAATATTTATATATTTTAGGAAATATATTTCCACAAAATATTTAAAAGATTGAAATTGTTGGCCTAAGTTAAATAAGATTTTGTTAAAAAAGTCGGCATTCACATATGCGGGAGGACTACCACATGTGTTAATCTAGGCATGGTTAGTAATATTTCCAGCGTAAAACCAGAAGAAAAAGAGGTATTTTCTGTTCTCGCCCTACGATACTTAGAGGGGAATTTATCGTTCAGCAGACTTGAACTTATATAAATTAACCGCAAGAAATATACAGCAACAATTTTCTAACGTTCAAATGATTCTACCAGAAACAAAAATATACACGACACTGTCACACTGTCCCACAAATTCCACAATGTAGTTTATCTGCAGTTTGCAGATCATACGTAAGACACTATTTATCCAACCGTCGCTCAAAAACAGCTCATAAAATCACAAGGCACAATAATGACTCAATAAATTTACGCATCAAACACACCACTTGCTATAAAAGTCTCGGCGAAGAGAATAGATAAATGGGTACCCGTATAACTGTACAAAACACCAGAGGGACAATAACTCGCAGCAATCACATTGCAAACTTCAGTGGTGTTTTGACATGACATACAATGACGCAACAATAATCAAATCCTGTAACACCTTCCACAAATCATAGACCTAACCCATTTTTCACCTGATGATAAAACAAAAATGACTGCACACATTTTAAACATCCGAGGAAATAAGAAGCTTGTACCATAGCAAAACTATGCCGATGTATATATTAATATGTGTCTGCAACCAAAACCACGGCGCTGCTTACGTACCGGAGGTGAACATGGAGATGGTAAGATCAATAATAATATTTTGAATGTTTATGAGAATAATAACAAGGGGAATAACGCAGAATGTACAAAAGAAATAAAGGAAGACATGCCATAAGAAATGAGCACAGAAACATATAAATAAATACGTAAATTTGACGTAGAACATGATATGGGTGAGGAGAAGATTTAGGAGAAATGGTAGGGGAACAATGGGTGTTAGAAAATGCTAGAATCAAAATGATTATGGAGGAGAGAAATTAAACATGTTACAGGAGGTGGGCGAAAGCGAAGGCAGGAAATAAGGACGACGAATACAAGATTGTACCTTGTTATATCTGCGTTTCTGAAAATGTTTATTTCATGTTAGATTCGTCATGGTTAAGAACGCGATCAATGATGCACCGTTATCATTAGATTTGTCACGTATAGATATATTCTCAAGAATAACAACCCATTCATGTAATCAATCTCTAAAAATCTACTTTGATTTAAAATTCGAAAATACACCGACGTGTGATCATTGAAACATTAACTATATCATTAAATAGGGATATTTGGGTCTGAGAGAATGTTAATGAGACGGAATTTATGTCGAAAATTAGATCTATTTTAACACAGGTAATAAAAGATTTCGCTTCGAATATCTGTTCTCGAAAATTTGTTTTCTGCAATTTAGATTATCTTTGCTAAATATGTTTAGCACATCTAAAGAAATTAAATCTATTTAAGTTTAAAAAAAGTATTGCGCGGTGTGATTAACAGAAAGGGGACCGTGATGGAAATTGTTATGCAGATACCAATTATTCTCTCAGCCGAACATAGCCAAAAAACTTGTCTTGCAATGGAAAATCAGTTTAGCATATTTTGAGCTTTAATTCTAAATTTACAACAGTGAGTTGATGGTTTTTATTGCAATATTTATTACTATAACATTTTATGCTTTGCATCGTTATTTTTGATATTTAATTTATCTTAATGTTAGAGAAACTTATATATCTTTTATTTTACGTTTTACAATTTGCATTGCAGGAAATAAAAGTATTTTAAAACTGAAATGGAATTAAGCTTTTCAAATGACCATACTGCGTGTGACAAGATTTAAGGAAACTAATCGGTTTTCTATTCGTAAATAACACACATGATCGCCACATCAAGTAGAAAATAAAAACAAAACAAAGAAACGAAAATATAAATGCATAAATAAAAGAACAAATGCACAAAATACAGCTTGAAACTTTTTCGAGTTAGTTACTTCTTTACACATATAACCTGGAGCTGATATTCCAATAAATAAATAATTTGAAGAAGTAAAAATTATTTTATTTTCACAGTAATTTTTGGAAATAGTAAATTACTGAAATAGCTAAATTTGTGCATTTTTAATTTCTCCACATTACCATTTATCAGAAAATTCTCAAATTTCAGAATTGAAAGCGAAGAAACCTTTAGGACGCAACCGTTTTGTACTGTGGTCTGAGAGTTACACACATTCTCTTGCAGTTTACGGAATACATTAGATATGCCTTGCATTCTACGTTAAAGGGGGCATTTAAATATAAAAGAGTGCTTACGGAACTCAAAAGCAGTGATACGCCAGAACAAATAGATTATATTCTGAAGGGAAACTATATCTACGGTATTTCGATTTTTGAAAATTCCTTTTTTTAATGCAAGACTGCAGAATAGCAATCAGATGTAACAGCGTATGTTGGACCATATCGCTCAAATTTCAGATCATGAGTTATATGTAAGATTCTGATCAAACATTTCAAGATGGTTGTGTGTAAAAAGAATGCACAGAAAATGTATAAACACGTACGTATACGTATATATTTGTATGCTTAGGTGGATGGTTATTTGGCTGGCTAGCTGATCGTGTTTTCAAGATCAGTTTGATGTATTGGTGAATATTCAAGGGCATAAAGTAATTTATGCCGTTAGAGAGGGGCAAAAATGGTTAGAGTTCTCAAACCTTTAGGTGACGTACAAGTGAGGAAAAAAATTCAATATTGTAAAAGTGATGCTTTTTTTTCATTTTCGTTTGTGCCGGGTATCTAAATGTCGATATCTTCATTGCTGGTAAACGCATTGTGAACACTGAAAATGTTGTACGATGTGGTGTGGACCTCATAGCAGCAAATTTCCCCTACTTTTGTTGTTGTTTGGGTTTATCTTCGGTGAAAATAGTTTGTGTCACCTCAGATCATTGAACTGAGCCCTATGCTCAATTCAGAAAGCTATGTAAGGCTACTGGAGATATAGTTCAAACATTGACTGAAGTGGATTGCCGCTGGAATGTCATATGTATGGCAACATGATTCGTATCTTTGCCATAACGCCAGAATAAGTCAGATGTCATTTCGGAGAATTCCTACGACTTCACCTGCAGCAGTTTCTGGCCTTCTAATTCTCCCGATTGTAATCTCGTGGATTACAATGTGTGAGACGCAGTTGGAAAAGACAGCAGACATTCTCCCTACAACAACAAGGTAACAGCGGTCCAAGATCAAAGAATTATTCGAATATTTTCTCAAGGACACAGTGAGTAATAAATACGCCAGATTCAAAAGCTGTCTTCAGTCCGCGTTTGAAATTGAGGTCAGCAAATTTGAGTAAACCATGACTTCCCAGCCATAATGAAATTGATACGTTTTGATTTTTTGAAAACACTTTTTTAATTTCGAGAGGATATTGTGTTTTCTTTTCCTTTTATTTAATATGTTAAACTTAAACCTTTCGTATTGCACAGCAATACTATCGATTGCCCCTGTATATTAATACATAACCCACTACAATAATACATTCTTCAGAATATTCCTAATGTGTACACATCAATGAATTAATTGTTTTTCTTTAGGACTATGCATATCTCAGTTGAATGTGTATTTCCCAATTACACTGTCAACTTGTTAATTAACCCCATGCTACATTAACAATAAATATATTACCACAACGCTTGCATATTCCGTCTTGTCATTTTTCTTGAAGAAAATGTTTTTATGATCAACAAATCAATTTACAACACAAACATACATATACACGTCGACATACACACGTATGCACATACACACGCCCACGCGCCCACACACATGCTTTAATAATGAATAACTTTTGTAGATCAGAAAAAGAAAAAATAGTGCGGTCTTACTGCACAATTTTACGTTAAAGTGTTAATAAACAGCTGCAAATCGTCTCAAGATATTTCTTTTTATGAACATCAAACTTTTCTTTTCCTTTTCCAGAATTTCCATCGTAGTTAAGGTGATCGTTGTTTTTCCTTTGTTCAGACGTCAAAAAAATAATGTCTACTAATACATATGAATTGAGTGGTTCACCTTTCACCTAAATCGCTTAGAAAAATATTGGCATGTGATGAAGTAAGTTATTTATCAATAATCAAGTATTATTTTGGGTTTTGTCCACTAATTGGGAACCATTAATACGTAATAAATAAGGTTAATCCACTGTAAAACAATAAATGCTAAAGAACATCATTCCTCTAAATATCGTAAACTAAACAAATACAGGAATAAATCCTTTCTGAACTTCACTGAATATATATCACTTCAACGAAACAGATTAGCAGTGTGTGTGTGTGTGTGTGTGTGTGTGTGTGTGTGCGCGTGTGTGTGTGTGTGTGTGTGTGTGTGTGTGTGTGATTAATAATCGGTAATACGCCGTTTCATACTGGGAACTAATGATGTGTTTACCGTTTGTGAGACCCTTAATTTTAAGATGTCAGGTATTAGGGAAAAAGAAGATAGATCGAACAGGAGATGAAGCTGTTATGGTGAGATTTTATTGGAATAGGATTACTGGTTTTCAGACATTTAATCTTTAACAAATAAGCTTATATAGTTCTGAATTTAGAAAGAGCAAGAATTCTATGAGAATAATCGATGCCATCATCGCCACCGTCACCACCATTTTCATCATAGACGTTATCGTTGTTGCCGTCGATGTCGACATCGTCGCCATCGTCGTCTTAATCATCATTATCGTCGTTGTAATCGTCATCATCATCACGCTTATGAAGACATCGACACCGTCAGCAAAAATAATAGCTGTAAGGAAAAGCAATAACAATATAACCTCTTCCATGCTAACACGTATGAATGTTACGATCATGATGAGCTGATGATGACGACGGCGATGATGATGATGATGATGATGATGATGATGATGATGATGATGATGATGATGTTGATGATGATGATGATGATGATGATGAT
>NC_068985.1:88798905-88800804 GCF_001194135.2 Octopus bimaculoides
ATGATGTTGATGATGATGATGATGATGATGATGATGATGATGATGATGGTGATGGTGATGATGATGATGGTGATGGTGATGATGATGATGGTGATGGCGAGGATGATGGAGGCAGAGGTGGTGGTGACGATGGTTATTATGAATATGTTGATGATGACCAATCTGATACATGAAAGCAAAACAAGTGGAGTACAAGCGTAGGTGGGAGAAAAAAGAAACGCACACACACACCTGTGTCGCGTGCTCGCGCACATGTACCTACATGTAATGAAATGTACCGACCCAGTAGATGGCAACAGATGGTTGAGTACACATTAAGACCAGGCAGTGATGTATATGAGGCAGTGGTTCGAGTGATATCACAGTGATTTCTTCGCTTGCTGTGAAATTTAAGCTTTTGTGATCACGTCAATTATGTGGTCTGCGATTTTGTCATGGAGAGGAACAAAGAGCCGACGTGAAAATTTTCGTTAAACGTGGGAATGTCTTCTACAGAGACATTGAGCATTCTTCAGCAAATTTACGGCAACGAACCAATGGATCGCAAGCAATGTCTCGGTGGTTTCAAAAATGGAAGAAATTCCCTGGAAGACGATGAGTGAAATGGAAGATTTCCCACCAGCGTCACACCCAGAAATGAAGTATTGTGCAACGAGAATTCGTCCCCTAGTGCTAGAGCGTTTGAGGGAGAACGTTTGGCGAAAGCGATCGGATCTGTGGAGTACCAAGGACTGTATTCTTTACGACGACCATACTCTATGTCGACGAGCTTTCCTCACACATGAGTTTATCACCAAAAATCAGCATGGTATCACTTCCGAACCCGCCCTATTCACGTTTGTACATTTGTATATATCCTGGACTCTACACGCCAGCGACATTCATCGACTCAGCGTTCTTAAAAACATGCATCATGGAAACTTCAAGACCCTATATGTCATGAGTGAATCGATATGTTGCAGAAAATGATAGAAACTGCCAAAGAGAAAGGCGTGTAAATTCCACAGTATTTAATTTGCAAATTATTTACCGACACAGAAAGAATAAATTTAACCCCGGCAGTAGATGATGCCAGAGCGCGTTAACCGGAACAAATTTGAGGGAAATCTATACGGCACCACGCCACCTGATACCATTTGTGCGGATGGGCACTAAGTGGATATGCATATGCGAGTGACTGTGTGACTGAATAAGTGAGTGTGTGTGTGCGCGCGCGTGTGTGTACGTATGTCTACATGTGTTTGTGTGTATGTGTGTGTGTGTGTGTATGTGTGTGTGTATGTGTTTGTACGTGTGTTTGTGTGTGTGTGTGTGTGTGTGTGCAATCTTTCCCAATGTTAACGCTGCTTAGATATATATATATTTTGCTATGGACTTATAAATTTGAGTTTAGACTTCTTATATTTTGAAAAAAAAACAATATATCTATATATCTGTGTTTGTGTGTGTGTGTGTGTGTGTGTGTGTGTGTGTGTGTGTGTGTGTGTGTGTGTGTGTGTGTGTGTGTGTGTGCATGCGTGCGTGCGTGTGTACATATTCACAGTTTGAAATTTAAAGAATCGTTTTGTTTAGATGTCGTAGGGCGCAGAGGGAGAGTTTCCTCAAACCAACCACGACCAATATGATTGATAACTGAAAGCCCGTAAGTAAAAAAAATATTCGAACAGACATATGTGACTATACGTGACTATACTATGAGTCTGACATGATAAATAATGCGTAGAATTTGATGAACGGAAGCAATGCATAAATTCGTGCGCTACATTCATGGCCATAAAGTATCATAGTTCTCTCTTTATCTATCTGTCGTTTATCGCTCTCTGTCTCTCAATTCATACACACATGCATACACACACACATGCATAGAATACATGTAATAATACACACACACACACACAC
>NC_068985.1:88801086-88803758 GCF_001194135.2 Octopus bimaculoides
CGATCTGGGAGTGTAAACAAAAACCAGATGTATTAGTGTAACGCTCGGCAAGTGAGAAAGTCCTGTATATTTCGATCCTACGCTCTTCGACATGAAGGGACACAGAAATAAACACAGAAATACACTAAAGAACGGTTTAGCAGCTAGTGATCAATCATTTATATGTACATATATATAAGTTGCATTTATGCATTAACGTTTATGCATATACACATACCCATATTTATATAAACGCACACACACATACATACACACACACACACACACACTGGCAACAGGTCAGTTCAGAAAATGATTCACACAGTATAAGCTTTGAATATTTGTAACATACATCAAATCACATATTTTCACGATTGAAAAATATTTACAAGTGTGTTTGTGAGAAAGACCTGAGATAATGAATTTTACTTCGAATGGGAACAGGTTAATAACTGGAAAATGCCAGCAGCATTTTAATTGGAAATAGCTGCCAAATAATGGAGTAGAATTATATAGTCAATTCCAATTTGGGCTCTTGCCAATTTCACAGAGCTAAACACCTGAGATTCTCTTAAATTGTGAATCTAGGGATTGGGAAAAATATACGTTTATAAATACATATACATATATATATATATATATATATATATATATATATATATATATATATTTATATATAACATGTATTTATATACATACACACTCACACACACACAGACACACACACACATACACACACATATATATATATATATATATATATATATATATGCTTGTGTGTGTATGTGCGCATAATTATTCACTGTATGTGTGTGAGAGTAAGTATTTGTGTGTATATGTCTCTGTGCGTGCGTTTATATAAATAAGGGTATGTGTATACGCACAAACATTTATGCATAAATGCAACTGCATATATGTACATATACATATGTGTGTGTTTGTGTATGCGTGCGTGCATGTGTGCGCGCAAGTGTATATACAGGTATTTATTTATATATGTATATTTATGTGTGTGTCTCCATGGATATATAACTATTGTAGTGAGTTTCCTTATGCTTCATATTTCCATATGTAAAAATGCATAATTCTCTTTAACAAATTCCGGCGATATATTCTTTACATTGTGCCAATCCCGTAACTCGAGTTTCTCCTTTCCAGTAAAGACAACTACCACATTCTTAATAGCTTCACTGTTTCACACTACACGAGTTACAGGATCGAAACACCATACTCGGAATATTTCGTTGATGTGGTCACAGATGTGGGACGAAAGATTTCGAGACAATGGAGACGAGTTAGAATAAGAACAGTAGTAAACTATTATGGCCCACAGTGTTTGCCTTGAATTCTGAAACTAATGTTGAGGTCGTCTAGGCAATGCTGGTAGCATATTCTCCACATCGAACAAAATATGTATCACTCACGGCGGCGCTACAGACACACACACACACACACACACACACACACACACACACATACACACATACACACACACACAAACACACACACATACACACATATACATACACACATAAGTTTGTGTACATGAATGCGTTTGGTTATATTAAAGACGATGAGCTGAGAGTTTCGTTTCCTGGTAGGACAAAGTGCTTGACAATATTTCGCTTTCTAAGGCGGCGAGCTGGCAGAAACGTTAACACAGCTGTATTTCGGCTGTCTTTACGTCCTGAGTACAAATTCCTCCGCCAAATGTCCTGTCATTTTGCGTATTGTAGAAATATTACTTGTTATAGCACATTTGTTCATGAAATTGTATTCAAGATCGTTCTTTTATAGATATTGTTATTAATTAACAATACTCGTAGACAGGCTAGACTCGAAGTGCTCAAGTTGAGCTAAGTTCCAAATTATAATTTGAGTGGAGGCAATACGATCAGAAAACTAGAGGGACATGACCTATTATCCAGCACAATATACAATATATATGCACTCTTACTTCCTTTCTTCGACATTAATAAAGCAGCATTAAACTCAACATAACAGAAGTATTAATAAGATACAAGCATATAGGCATATACATATTTTTTATAAGCACGCAAATATCAAAAAATATTTATAAAACATTTATAAATACATAGACATTTTAAAAATATATAAGTAAAATAAGTACAATATATCCTCAGATATAAAAACTTCTACATTATATAAAACATAGTGGGTTATATGTTGACACGATATACTATATAGGAATAAAAATTTAGAGGTCAGAATACAAGCACATAGAATATTTTAAAATATATAAAAATATTTATAAATACATAGGCATTATAAAATAGAAGACGTCGATATGAAATAGGATATAGTAAATTATAAGTTCATAGGATATGTTATAAGGACGAAAGATTTCAAGTTAGAACACGAAGCGTGAGGAACGTAGAGAGTCAGACATATTACAGCCTTAAGCGGATATACTAAAATTAGAGACAATGTTCAATGGATCCACAAGTTTCATCTAAGGGCCGTTTCGAAGACGTGTCAGTTAATATGGCATGGATTTTCTTCACTACCTTGTGATTAACATACGCATGTATATATGATCTAAAACTTATATTACTGAACATTTAAAAAATAAGAAATTAAACTGGTTAGAACTAGGAGTGAAGTCATTGCTTTCCTTTTTTCAAATATTCCCACAATCTATACCAAGCATCTCACACATTGTCCTACATGTA
>NC_068985.1:88803993-88806218 GCF_001194135.2 Octopus bimaculoides
TATATATGGATATTCATCGTTCTATATTTGAGGAATTATCTACATATTTTACATTATTTACATTTGACGGGTATTTGTCCACATCTTGTTTGTTGTTTACACAACGTTTCGGCTGATATAGTCTCCAACCTTCATGATAATAATACTAACATCGGACAAAACCTTAGGAATGAGAACCCAGGTTCGAAATTTTCCCACGACAACTAATGAAGGTTGGAGAGTACATCAGCCGAAACATCGAATTAACAACAAAAAAAAAAAAACTTGAGGACAAATATCAGTCAAATGTAAATAATGTAAGTAATGAATATCCATCGTTTGAATATTTTCAGGTTTTGTTTTTTCTCTCAACACGTATACTTATATTTATATTTTATATGTTTAGACGATGGGGCTTATTTGTTTATTTGCATTGTTATCACCATATCTGCTCACCCGGATTCCTCTTATAATGAAACTTTATCTAGCGTATGTACTCCTCGGTAACGATTTCGGCATGTAAGTTCAAATGTTACATATTTTGAACACCTCCGGATCTCATCTTTTCAATTTCTCCCTGTATCTCTCTTTCTCTCTCACTATCTCTATCTCTTTGTATATAGGAATATATAATGAATATATGTGTGAATGTGTGCGTGTATTCATTATGATAACACGAGATATAGGAATAAGTACAATGCAGAAATGTAGAAAGGTTAGTATCATAGTACAATTTGTTTTTGAAACTAACGAAGTCGAAAACGCTGAGGCTGAAATTGACGGCAGTGACGGATTCGGCGTCAGCGTTGGTGCCACCGAGGACGACATTTACCGATGGTGTTGATGGAGCTAGTAATGAGGAGAAACGCATTAATGTAGTGTTTGCATTAGCAGTTTAAATATGTTTATCACATTACGTTGCAGGATGATAATATAACACAAGATTTAGATGATAATATCGATGTTTGTGAATATTGATGGTGTGTATGTGAAGGCAGCGCAAATAAAACTAGTGATGTTGATAATGATGACGTCAAAATTAACCGTTTGTGAAAAATCAAATGTATTGAACCGCATATTTATGCTTCACTTGTGACATTTTAGGCCAGCAAAAAGTAATATATGTGTAATATATTTTTCTTGTTATTTTATTCTTTCTTTCTTTCTTTCTTTTTTTATATTGTTTTAGCTGGCTACGAAAGAGGAAATATTTAATCTTAGCACTCTACCTGTCAAAAGGACTACTAAAAATTGTCTCTTTTTACTCTATAATTCATCAATGCTTCTTTGGCAATTTTAAGTTGTCATTCTTTTCAGCGAATGTATTTCAACTTTAATAAAATTCATTATCGTTCTCTTCAATATAAACTATTTTTTCTCCTTCCTCACTTCTTTCTCTTCAATTTTTTTATTGCTTTATTTTTCTTCTGCTTGACCAGGACGTCTATTTACAGAAAATAACAGAATTGCAATAACTGTCAATTCGAGACTCAGTACTTCTAAATCATTAGCTATTTCATTTGCCATTGCAGTGAATAAACGAAACAACTAGGCAATTTGTATTGATTAAGGGCCAAAAGTTATTGGTCAAGTACTTGGAATTTATGTATTTCGAATAACCAAACTTTTCGTTCTATCACACAATCTTTGCTGCTAATTTCCTATGAATATCCATATCATATTCATTGGAGTAAATGTGACTTAATGTGGAGAACGAGGTTTATACAAATAGTTATCAACATTTTATGGTTAAACTAAAACATTTGACCCGAGCCAGAAAACAAAAAATATATATATTGTAATAGGTGTAAATCTATTTGCTCTAAACGAATATGAAAAAAATTGTGCGCTCGCGAATGGAGGATGGGGCAGAGTACTCGGAAAATTCACATCGTGAATGTTCCGAGTCGCCTCACCAGAGTCAAGAAACAAAAGAAAAAGTGTGTAATAAGTGTAAAACTACTTGCACTAAAGGAATATGAAAAAAAAAAAAAATGCGCGCTCCAATTTTACAGGATCTAATTTTTACAGTTTTATGTAAAAGCAAATTTCCTTGAACACATTTCATTAATAAATCAGTTTTAACAAATATATTGTTGCACGCTTCAAGCCTTTTAACAATGTTGCATAGAAAAATAACTGTCTGAATTGTACCTACTTGTAGTAAGTGATGATTATAAAAATTTCATTTGATATAGATGCTTAAATATCTGGCACATTATAAGGTTTATTTCACATTAGCGTAT
>NC_068985.1:88806228-88808378 GCF_001194135.2 Octopus bimaculoides
ATATATATATATATATATATATATACATACATACATAAATACATACATACAGTGTATAATTAGCAACCCTTAACTTCTATAGAGATTTACTAAATTGCATTGTGTTTGTGTTTCTTATAATTTCATCATTTATATTCCTCGTTGAAACGAAAGTGAAGAGTCGATGCTTGATCTAGTCAAAGTGGAAGCGAGGTAAAAGACGTTAAGTTAAATATTTCTCTGGATCTCAGTGGCAAAAATGGAAAATGCATGAATATATTAACAACAAACAAAAAAGCATGAAAGAAATTTCGAAAAATCTGAAAAGCAGAAGCTATACTTTAATTTTGTGATATAAACATGGATGTAATGTATAACTAGATACAGAAAATATATATCTATTTTAAATACGCAATCTCTAAGGAAAATTTCCTAAAACAATATAAATAAAATAGATTATGTTGCAGAGAAATGGTATGTAGGCGAAAAGTGTAGCTCTGTTAGAGAGATAAGTTAATGAATAAATAATAAATACATCAGAATCAAGTGAAAAATGTAATACGGGTCTGAAATATATACAGAAATACGAACAAATTCTAAAGCATGTAATATGCAACAAGAAAGAAAAATATAGAACTAACGATGAGTAGCTTTCTTTCCCTTCAAGTTCTTTGCATATCTCTATCAAATTACCATTCCGAAAAGATTCATAAATTTATTTGAAATACCATTTCATTTTTTTTATTATTTTAATTTAAATTTAAATCATTTCATATCCCTTCAAGGTACAATAACCTTTCGCCATGTTTCTCTTTTTGAATTTATTTCTTTTACTATATTTCTTAACCTCTCAAGAAAAATTAGCATTTTTTTTTTTATCAATGCAATTTTGAAATGAATTAATGTAAGCACCGTATTTTTAGACGATTACATTTTAACATTTGAATCTTTTATTTTATTTTTAAACATCTCATCATCAAGAATTCATTTAAAAATAGTTCTCAAGTTATTTACATTCACACACGGGAATTTTCCTGATTGTAAACATTTCAACATTACATTGGAGAACCAAAACAACTTCAAACATAAAGAAGAGGCAAAAACTAGTTGAAGAGCTCACTTTTATATGCTTCTTTAATTTTACGTTTTCATATGTTCATAATCTTTTGTTGGCCAATCAGTTTGAAAAGATACCTTCTAAGATTCTCTTTGTTAGTTGAAGGTATTTCACTTGATGGATATTACTCAATATGTGTATACGAAGTAAATATATATGTGAAATGATATGAAGGGAAATATAATTAACACCTCAGCAGTAATATTGACTCCATAAAATCAACAACATTGATAACGCTAATACCATTCTTCCTCGGTCTATAACAGACATCATGGTTCTGGTTAACATACTTTTAATCGTGATTTTTCATCAAATTATTTAGTGCGCCACCAATGATCACTCATTAAATGTATAATCTTTTCCTTCAAACTGCAGAAAAATGCCAACTATATTTGTTCTGCCTGTTGTTGTTCTACACTACGTTGTTTTCATCGAAGGATAACTTCAGTATTTTACGACGAAGATTTGATTTTGAAATCTAATTCATATTTTCTATATTTCTGCAGAAAGAAGTAAGGATTAGTTAATCTGGGGAGTACATTTACGCAATTCTTCTAAACTGATAGCGAAGTCGATAGCAAGAAAGGACAAGAACTGCTCGAGTAAATAAGAAACACATCTAGGCATGAGCTGAACGTAGTCTACACAGATATTGAACTTGCCTTTTCTACCGATGACCTGAATTGAAAACGCAAGTAAATGTAATACTCTTACTTTGAATGGCAGGATTTGTCTACGATTTTAGGGTTTCAGATTCCATTACATATCTATCCTCCTATTTGTAGTTTTACACACTTGATCCACCGTTTCTCTAAGCGTATTTGCTACGTGCTCCGCACATGTTTACACATGCTGAGAGATACGTGCTTTTGGAGAGATTTTGTCTTCTTGCAAGAAAACAGATACATATTATACACCGACTTTTAATATATTTTTTGCATAATTGGATTATGATTGCTGGCCAATATACCATTATTTGTTTTAGAAGATAATGATAACTAACTGAATTTTGAATTTATATATATATATATATATATATATATATATATATATG
>NC_068985.1:88808435-88810381 GCF_001194135.2 Octopus bimaculoides
AATATATTATTTTGTTTAAAAGAGCTCCAACACTGTCTGTTTTTTATGTTTTATTTATATTCCCGCAGAACCAATGAGGGGTATAGAATATGGAATATACAATATATAATATAATATACAATATATAATATAAAATAAAATAAAATAAAAATGGATGGCACCATGAAATAAAGTATTGAATGTAGAAGAAATATTGAGCGTTCAATATAAAGGATCAAATATATAAATATAAATATAAATATATAAAGGCGACTCGAGTTTCAGGGCTATTTCCCTTCATCATGGCCGGTATGACATATATAGATATATATAAAGAAAGAGAGAGAGAGAGAGAGAGAGAGAGAGAGAGAGAGAGATGGGGGGAGAGAGAGAAAGAGATAGATTAAAGATAAACAAGGATGAAAATGCTACTTTCTTAGAAATGGGTGTGTTTAAATTACATGTTTCGTTTTTTTTTGAAAAAAACCTTATCAAAAATAAGTATGAAATATGTGTAAAGAGAAGAGCTATTAATAAAATTAAGAATAACATTCATAGTTTACTGTCCTTTCTTCTTGCATGAGAACGTGGTCCTTTTGTTCAACTGACTGCGAGAGGAAATTACTACTACTTTTTTTGTAAATTAAATTGTGTGGTGAAGACTTGTTTTCTAGGAGTGGCTGTAGCCGTCGAATAATTAGCAGCAGTAATAATAAAAGTAGTAGCTGTAGTCGCCGTGGTGAAGTTGTACTCCCTGGGGTTTTAATGGAAATAGGGTTCTTCGACACTTCGACACGAAAATCAAATAGCATGTACTGTTTCGAGTCAGTGAGTTTATAATAAATATCTGTCTCTATTTTGTTCCCCACTTTCTTTATAACAGTACCTGCCATTTGACTTTTACCACCCATGACACACCAGGATTAATATCCCATTTTGTTTAGCCACAAGAATATGCACTATGGTATCAGACACAAACACCTGTTACACAGGACTCCAGGAATTGAAAACCACACTCATAAATACGAATTATCCACAACCTTTAATCGAGAATACGATCCAACGAGTACTTAAATTAAATACACAAGAACTTAGACAATCAAAACCAAAGAAGGAAGAAAAATGAAAATTTACTAAAGAGAGAGTAATATTTATGTTGAGAAAGGAAGTTGGAGTCCAGTATGTCAAAAGAGAACTTAGCTAAGTACCTAAAAGTGCGAATGGGGTGTATACCATAAAATAGAGCGTCCACCGCTTTTTTGGTTGTTTAGAGATAGTTCACCGCTTTTGGTTGTTTAGAGATAGTGTAATCTGTATGTTTATGCTGACCCTTTCCGTGTAATAATGAATTGCTTATATTTATGGATTACATACCAAAGAGAATAGAATTTATGGGAGATTTATCTACACACAACCATTGTGGAAGACTACAAAGACTTTAACCAAGGATTTATATTATATTTTCAAACTTTTTAGCCCAAGTTTGTACCAGTACATATCTAGAGCAGTAACATTTTAAACAACATCTTTATCATTCTATTTTAAATAGCATCTCTCTAATTCGATTGACCACACGGAAATTCATCCGAGTGACTGTATTACCTAATAATGATTATCAATTTTAGATTTAATTTCGAAGGGTAATACATTCATGAAACGATAGTAAGATATCTCAAACCATTTTAAATGATCATACTTTATATATTTATTTATTAATACAGTACTATTTATATTATGGACGTATATCTTTGACTTTTTGATGTAATATTTCCTGCTTTTAATTTCTAGTATTGGATCGCTCTAATTGAATCTCTCAATACCTTTAAGGTTTAGACATTTCTTATGCCAAGAGCACTTACCTGAAATCCGGTATACTTCATTCTAATTGTATATATTTCATTAACTATATATATGTGTGTGTGTGTGTGTATATATATAAATGTATATCAGTTATATATATATGTATA
>NC_068985.1:88810519-88814444 GCF_001194135.2 Octopus bimaculoides
ATATACATATACATATATATACACACACACAACCGCACACATATTTATATGTGTGTATGTATACAAAAATTTTATAATTATGAGCATAATCATAATTAGAGTTCAGCAAATTACTTCACCACATACCGAAATTTAGAAATAGCAGTTAAATACTATTCCTCTAACATAATCTATCTCGCAGACAGCTGTGGCTCGGGAGTCAATACATACAGAAGGAAGAGAGAGGGCACTCTTGAGCGACCGAGTGCAAATTGCTGTATGGTTGACCATTCACTCGAACAACCGACCAGATGCCATCGCTGTAGAAAGCAGCGATCCAACCACTGGAGGCCGGACCTGAAAAAGTTGCCTTGAGAACAACTGCTAAGTAACGATGGTCGTACCTATCGATGGCTTTAGATTGATATAAATTGATCAAAGCACCACTCATGCTAGCATTGTTATCTCGCTCTCTACGAAGTAGAGGTTGTCGTGAAAAGTCCTGTTTGGGATGGCGCAGTTTTGCCAATCAACTTCTCCACAACAAACACCTACATCTTGACTAACACATTGGCCAAAATCTTCAACTCTGCATTGGGCAGGCTGTTGGGCCGAAACTTTTCTATTACATACCCCTTGTTTGTGTCCTTTCTCGGCAATGACACCACCCATCGACAAAAAATATGGGAATTCTCCCATTTTGTTGCCAGTTGCAGTAGACATATGCAAAGTGGCCAGAAAAGAAGTCTAGCATTGGACTATAAAGCTCGTAGTGCAGACCATCCAGACCCGGTGATCTGCCTCTTGTGCAGCTTTTCTTCGTCGCTTCCTGTAATTTCCAGGTTGTTATCGGTCTTTCGCAGCACTCCGCCTCGCTGGCCCAGAGTTGTCGAAGAGCATGTAGGTACAAACCGAAATCTCTCCAGTTACCCGTCCTACCACTGGTCCCTAACAATCGAGCAAAGTGCTGCTGAAAGACCGCACACATCTGCTTCGGTTCAAATATCTCATGCACGTTTTGGTTCACCAAAGACCGAATGGTGGCTTTATTGCCACGCTTCACGTCAACAAAGTGAGCCCATCGAGTGGCCTTAGTCCTCTCCCCGTTTAGTGAAAGTGCATTAGCTCTGACAACGCAGCCTTTGTGTTTGGCGTCCAAAAATTTGTCGAGAGCCAACTTCGTCGCGAACACGTTGTTTGCGATGCCTGTCCTAAGCGCCTCATCTAACTTTCTAACTCAATGTCTCTCTATTCTATTTCTCTCTACCGCTAGTTCCTTAGTAAACCTAATCGATTCTACTCTAATTTCCCTTTTAAAAGCAAACCACATTTGTTGCTGACAATTGTCCCTGTCAACGCCCGCTTAGCTAATTCACTAATCCGGTCTCTCTAAGCTTGGCACGCCAGTAACGACGTGTTCAGCTTTCAGTAATCGGGACTCTGTCTATGGAGCCTATTTACGTCGACTGTACAGATGAAGAATTTGTGGTCTGTATAGCCGACTATGTGAAATTGCGGACTATCTGTACTATCCTTATTCGCTGGCCTCCAAAACAATATCTAAATACAATCTACCTGACCCGATGAGATTTGTCCAAGACCACATTCCGGCTATCTAGTCGGTAGCTGTCCGACAACTGGAAACGTCTGAGCAAGTTTGTAAGGATTTTTGCACCCACCTCTCCTATCGGATACTTCCACGAGATCGAAACGTTCATCTAAGACAGTGTTCCAAAACCGTACTACTACTAAAGTACGAGACGCGAGAAAAAACTCCAGACGTTTCAAGTAATCCGGCCGCCCTGACCCTGTCTATATAATCGACTAAACCCTCCCCCAAAATTTCAGGCCTTCTGCCTATAATAGAAGGTATTCTTCTTCTTCTTCTTCTTCTTCTTCTTCTTCTTCTTCTTCTTCTTCTTCTTCTTATTATTATTATTATTATTATTATTATTATTATTATTATTATTATTATTATTATTATTATTATTATTATTATTATTTAAAAGAGGAGATTCTCAAAGACAAAATACAACTTCACAAAACGTGACGGACATGTTTCGTCAAATAATGTAAAAATTATTGATTATCTTATTGCACTGTTGTATGATGGGTAATTTGTTTAACATAACATAAATGAAAATTTCGACAGGTTCAGTTAACTTTGTGAAAGTTCTGTCTCAAAGATGATTATCTCGATGCATTTGATTGGTTTATGTATATAATCCGAAAATAATTTACATAATTTATGATAAATATTATAGAATGTTCTCTTTTACAGATGTACATAACAATATGAGTGTGGCTATGTGAGTGTGCGTGTGTGCCTGTGTGTGTGAATCAGGGAGGTGGGGACATATGTGGTGGTGTGTTGACATCAAGAATATTACTAAAATAGCTGTTTATCTTGAGAAAATTCTTTGGGCGACTTATTTAGAAAAAGCGAAACGAATCATGACAATGGTAAGAAAAAAAAACGACAAAGACTCTTCTGAAGAACAATGAACTGTTTATCTGGATATCACGAGCTACACATGAGCTTTGAATTAAAATGTTATCTATTCATTGGAATATTGTATAGAGTATTATTTATATTTCATTGGTTTGGTTTTAGATCAGAACATAGATTTCATTTACAGAACAGAACGAATCACTCACTGCTAAATTTAATATAGAATTATTTGTCATTTAATTAGGTTTTTAAATAAGATATGTATTATATATTTATACATACATACATATATATATATATATATATATATATATATACATACATACATACATACATACATACATACATACATACATTCATGCATATACACACACACATATATATATGATATAAATTTATATCTCGCCTTTTTTAGGTAGACCAATATTTAGGTGACGAAATGTGTAATATGAAACGGTTTAATATGTATTACAATCGTTACAGTTAGAGTCGAAATAATACCTTTTTGGAAAGGTATGAAGTTAATTCTTAATGATCATTTGATAACAAGACCAAATTCTTGGCCCTGCGCCTGAAATCTCTTTGACGCGTAATGGAATTGATCTTCATATGTCTCTCTCAATCTGAGTCTGTCACTCTATCTTTATCTCCCTTTTCTTTCTTTCTTTTGTTTTCTCTCTCTTACCCATCTACACCCCTCTCTCTCCCTCTGCTTTTGTTCTAGCTATGCGGGAGATGAATTCTTATCCAGTCACACATCAAATGTTATGATTCATCTCTCAATAAAAAACGTAACAGCTAATAGCTGCTTGATTTTTCATTTTGTATACTTTCAAATGACCATAGGTGCAGATGTGGCGAGGACATGGAGAGGTTACTCGTAAGCCACGTTGTTCTAGTTTCAGTCCCACTACATGGAATCTACGGCAAGTGTCCCTCACTATTGCCTCGGGCCGACGAAGGTCTTGTGAGCGGCTTTCTTAGAGGGAAATGGAAAGACGTCTCTCGTGCTAACACATACATCATACATACATACGTATATATATATATATATATAATACAAATAATGTGTGAGTATATGCATATATACGTACATCTACAGGTATATATAGATGAATATCTGGGTACAGGACGTCACAAAAAAACGTGGACAAAATGAAAAACAAGAATATAAACAAAGCACGGAAAACAAACTTTTTTTCGTACAACGGCAAGAACACACAGGAAAACAGACAGGCCACATAGAAAACATTTCCTTCATCAGCTGCCCCTATTCTAAACGAAGCGTTTCGAAGAGTTAGGACAGGACGCATTGTTAGAATAGAACTTCCCGCAAAGCAAATTAACTAAAATTTGTGATGCGGAGGAATTAAGTTGCAAACAGAAAACAGGACAGGGAAAACGAAGCAGTGAGAACAAGCATGGAGGTCTGTTAGGCCAGACGAGAAAAAAATACATATACTGAACGCTGTGATTTGACGAACTTGAGGGGAC
>NC_068985.1:88814611-88815119 GCF_001194135.2 Octopus bimaculoides
GATTTAAGGGAGATTTGGCTGTTTTTTCTAGCAACTTTTATATTTCATCCCTTCTACCTGGAACACCATTCTTACACATGCACTCAACATAAAAATATAGAGAGTAAGAGTAAAAGAGGGAGAGGGAGAGAGAGACAAAGTGATAATACAACGTCATAGATTAAACTTTCATCTCAGTATTCTTTACCTATTTTTCATAACATAGATACGTAAAAACACACACAACCACACATACATGACCTGTGACAACAACATACACATTGCTCTCAATCTCTATTCATTTCTCCCCCTCTTCCTCTCTCGCTCTCTCAAACGTATACACGTGCAAGTAAACACAATAATTCACATCGTGGTATATTTACAAAACATTGATGACATAACTACAGGGTTGTATCCCCCAAATTTGGAAGGTCATAACTTTCATAAAAATGAATATTTTTTTAATGAAATTCTCTATGCATATATTATTTATTATGTAGATTCCACATATACAAACATTTTCGGTGAA
>NC_068985.1:88816356-88816840 GCF_001194135.2 Octopus bimaculoides
TATATATATATGTATATAATATGTGTGTGTGTGTGTGTATATATACATATTCTTTTACTCTTTTACTTCTTTCAGTCATTTGACTGTGGCCATATTGGAGCAGCGCTTTAGTCGTTTAAATCGACCCATTGACATCTTCTGTGTAAGCCTAGTACTTATTTTATCGGTCTATTTTAACGAACATCTAAGTTATGGCGACGTAAACGCACACAAACATGTGCACATATACACACACATATGCACACGCACACACAAAAACACACACATACTTATATATACTCGACGTCTTCTTTCAGTTTCCATCTAGCAAATCCGCTCACAAGGTCCATGGCTATAGTATAAAACACTTGCCCAAGGTGCAACGCAGTGGGACAGAACCCAGAACTGTTGTTGTTAAGCCAGCTACTTGACATGTAGGCACTCCTACGCCTATATACATACATATATAATATATATATATACATATATATATATATATGTGTAT
>NC_068985.1:88817062-88819935 GCF_001194135.2 Octopus bimaculoides
ATATATATATATATATATATATATACATACATACATAAGTGTTTGTGCGTTCCACCACCGGCTTACAATATGTGTTGGTGTTTTACGTACCAGTGATGTAATGGTTCGGTCAAAGTGACTTAAAAATTAAGCTTACAATCAAGCATGGATCGCAGTCTACTGACTGAGGCAATAAAAGATAAGATTTCAAAGTTGTTTTATATAAATGAAAACTGTCTTAAGGAATATTCAAGACGTCATTTCTCCCAAAGTGGATAAGAGTTGAACGAGGGACAAACTTATCATACAGGAATATCTTCAGGGACAAACACAAGCCTTTTAAATCATGGAACATTTTATAAATGTGATGATACCATTTCCCCATGCTAATTTTCAGGAATATTTTTACTTTTGAAACTGACTAAATAGAAGCGAAAAGTTAATTCTTTATTAATTACGTATATTGCATGACAATTTACGATTTGGGATTTGGCATTGGCTAATTACGGTAGGTAGTATCTTGATTTAGTTATCAAAACATAACTGAAAGAGGGTCAATTTAACTGCACACATGTCATTTGTGTTGCAATTAATTACTGCCCTACTATTAATTATATACTCATTTATTTCAACAGCGAGTTATCCGCTAATTCCTCAGCTGATCTGCGTCGATACATGTCTTCAAGAATATAGTGTTCTATTTTTGAACTTATTTTTATGATTGAGTGTAGATTGAGCTGCAATTTCTATTAGTTCGGAATTAGCTGATATTGAAACAGACCTCAATAGCAATGCGTAGATTTGATTGTTTACGTGCAACATTAGAAGTGACCAACATTTCAAGTCATAAAACTTTTTGATTGATTAGATTTTATTGTAGAGATAGAAAATCTTGATGCATTCCATTATTTCATTGAAACAGAATTTGTTTTAAATTAAACACAGAATCTTCCATGCTATTTGAATAAATCTAAAATGGCTATCAATATTTAATGGGAGGAAAATGCGGTAATGTTAGTTCTACTTTATCTTTTCATTTCTATATGTTATCTTTTCTTTCATTACACTGCGGTCATGGTGAGGTACCCCCTAATAGAAGTCTAGCCGAATGAATTCACGTTACTATTTATTTTAAGCAAGGTACTTCATCTATCAATTTATTTAGTCGAACAGCAAAGGTACGGGCCGTAAATAAACCAACACCTGTTTTCAAGCGCTGATGCGTGTAAATACTATATATATATATGTGTGTGTGTGTGTGTGTGTGTGTTTATGCGTGTGTGTGTCTGCGTGTGTGTGTGCGCGTGTGTTTGTATTTATACCATAATTTATGGAAAAATCACATGCCCACGGTGCCACACAGGTTTAGGCTGGGAAGCGATCACCTCACCGCCACGCTTGCGCTTGTATGTGTATTAATTAGCGCTTGAATGGAGCATTTGATCTTCAAATTGTGTCCCGTGGTCGTGATAAAGGCGATGTGTTGAACGTTTATGTTGTGAAATATGTGAAAGTTTTCGGATATCGCATGATAATGAGTTGAATAATCAGGCTAAATAAAAGTAGTGAATTGCGCTTGGACCGTCGCTTTCTTCAAACTGCAGGCCTACTTTGAGCAACAGAAGCAGACCGAGCCCTTCTAAGACAACTCACTTGTTTTAACCGATTCTTGGGTTCTACTCTGATAACGCCAAAAATCTTGAATATTATAATATATTAAAATTATTATCACACAAGCATTGCCATTTTGCTAGAAAATAATTCATATAATAATAATAATATTAAATGAGCTCAGAGCAGTTTTGTTCCAGCTGAGTAATAACATGAATTGAGATATAAGCACAATATGGAGGGAAGATTAGAAACATCTACAACTTTCTAAATGAAGCATAGTTATTGCAGCTGTCATTTGGAACGTCTTTAATAGAATATAAAATGACAGGAAGTAGGTTTATTAATAGAAGCGTTTTTTTGAGTATCTTCTAAATACATAATTTCCTTACTTTTGCATGCACTATCATAAATCCAATATATATTAACCTAATAATAGCTATAAATGAAATAATGATTCAAGTGAAATTAGAAAATTCGATAAGCAGTGAGGTATTTCAGTTGAAGATTCTCTTCTCTATCTAATAAACCTTCGTTTCAGCTGCAACATTCCTTCCAAATCTGGTTAGTCTTAAAGTTAAGTAAATGATACCAGCACGTTTAGGCTTCCAGAGAAAATATAAAAGTATTTTCGAATGCATTATAGTGACGAAGAAAAGAATGTGTTTTATTTTCTTAAAGCAAAACATAAATGATTGTTAAAGACCAATAAAAAGGGATATGTTTCTTCTAGTAGTCTGGAAAACTAGAAATAATGAGACGAAATGTGACAACATATGCCAAAGTATTTTAACATGAAATCTGAAAATGTTTTTAAAAAAACGCTAAGTTAGAGTGTGGAACATTTTATAACGGTGTGACAAAATATCTTCCGTTTCAAAAAAGTAATGCTGAAGGCGAAATTTTCATCTGCTAATCGGCAGTCTGTTATATACTACAAGTATATAACCAGACACTGCAAATGAAAAATATATTTACATGCACATATTGCAGACGTGTGTGTGTGTGAGTGTGAGTGTTTGACAGTGTGAGTTTATGTGTGTATGTGTGTGTTTGTGTGTGTGCGTGTGTGTGTGTGTGCATAGGCGCAGGCGTGGATGTATGGTAAAAAGCTGGCTATCCGATCATATGCTTCTGGGTTCAGTTCCTCTGCGTGGTACCTTGGGCAAGCGTTTGTGCTATAGCTTCGGGTCGACCAAAGCCTTATGAGTGGATTCGGTAGAGGGAAACTGAAAGAAACCCGTCGTATATATATATATATATATATATATATATATATATAT
>NC_068985.1:88820115-88822757 GCF_001194135.2 Octopus bimaculoides
GTGTGTGTGTGTGTAAATGTGTGTGCTTGCGTGCGTGCGTGTGTGCTTGTGTGTGTGTGTGTGTGTGTGTGTGTGTGTATGATGTGCTTTTGTGCGTTCTTATGTCTCTGGTTCATGCGTATTTATACGTGCCTGTGTGTGCATGTCCGATCATGGATGTACAAAGATGCGAAACGGATTTGCAGATATCTACGTGTATATTTGTATGAGCTACTCGTGTTCTGCTTTTCTGATCCTATCCTGTCCCCTCCACATATCTTCCTACGCCAACTCTTACAAACTCACGTACTCACCAATCTACTGCACATCCAGCAAGTATCTACCTCACTCCCTACCTGCTTAGCTGCTTAGCCTCACGGACGCATCGATGTATGAATAATGCGTGGGTGGTAACAGTGTCGTTGATGTACCTTATCCACCTACTCCTTTTATTGCTCATTCAGTAAAGATAATGTGTTGCGTAAATAAAAGAGTGCAATACTGAATAAAAGAGTGAAATGATGGGGTACCTACCCCTTTTCTTTCCCTTGTGATATGAGACTCCTTATGTGAAATTCTGCTAAAATGCGAATTGAAATTTCCCTTTTGGAGAAAATAAAGTAGTAGAATATTTTATTGACTCGCAGAAAAGAGGGAGATTATTTGAAGAAATTACGAACTTAAGATCTTATAATGAATTGACACCGTAACTAGAATCTTGCTTCTCACAATATAGAAACATTTCTTATGGCACCAGTAGGTAAGATGGAAAAAGCGCTGCCCCGGAGGATAGCGACAATGATGCGTTGGAACAGCCATCCACACTCACGGTGCTCGCACTTGCAGTAAGTCATATCCGCCCCTGAATAGCGTTGAGCAGGAATATGGTTCGGGGCCCAAGGAACGAAAAATATGTCATACAATCTGGCCTTTTAATGTCCCCACAGTTATGACCAGCAGGCTCGTACTAGAAAGGGAAGCCTTCAGCGTCCTGGTCATGGTTTATGATCTTAAATGCAGCATGGCGTGGAAGGCGGCCAGCACAATGACAGCATGAGAGTAGGTGGAAGCCCAACATTCCACAGTGGATCTGTATTAGCATTCACGAGGTTCACAGATTTGGACTTCAAACATCTGGGAAACGCCGATGCGCCGAGCTCAACTTTGCCTTACATCTTTCGGGGTCGATAAATTAAATACCAGCTGCGTACGGAGGTTGATCTAATCGAGTGGACTCTCTCCCCCAAATTTCTGGCCTTGTGCCTAGAGTAGAAAATAATATATATGATATGTAATATGAATGCAGTTCTATTCTGTATTTCGTATATATCACTGGATGCTGTGTGCTACGTTAGCGACATCAAGGCATGAACATTTTTCTCGTTTTTAAAACTGTGACAGAGTGACTCACAACTTGTACTTCTCTAACCAAAGACTCTACGCTTTGTAAATATCGACATGAAATCCATAAAAAACAAAAGATATCATTAATATATTTAATATCCTTCTTCACTTCCTTGCAATACCTGAATATGAATATTCATAAGAATTATCAGCATAGAATTTATTGTCACCGTCGACATCGTCATTATTTTAATCGCCACTGGTATCGACATCGTTGTCAACACGATATCATTATCTTTGTTTGAACGAAGTCGTGAAGATGATGGTCATTATTTTCAGCATCGTCATCGATGTCATCATCGTCCACAGCTTCGTCACCGTAATCCTTATCACACCACCTGCTCTTTCATCGTCGTCATCGTCGCGTTGTTCTTTTCTTTTTTGTCACTGTTATCATCATCACCACAATGATACTCTTGTCATGGTTCTTCGTGTCACCCTTGTCGTAAGGCAGTTTATATACATACATATATACATGCATACATAAATATATGTGTGTATGTATGTGTTGGTAGATAGACAGGTAGGCATAGATATATAGAGATATATAAACACACATACACTCACGAACGCTCACACACACACACACACACATGTCATATAATAGTGTGCAATCTGCTTGATGTAGGTATTAAATAACTGCATTGTATATACAGACAGCCATGTTATTAAATATACGATATAACAGACATCACTGAACAGAGGCATTTGTTATAATTGAATATTTAATATATTCGCCATATTGCAGAGTTAATAAGGTTTTTCAGTATCAGGTAACGCAAACTATTTGGTTCGGAGCAAAAGTAACCGAAGACAGTTATTAAATATCGAATAGGTAGCGCAAATCAAGACTTTCTCATGTCTGTTATTAATGAGAATAGTAAATCTAAGCATTATTTATTACAGAATATCGTTAAAACATGGTTATATGTGGCTTATACTAACATGCAGCAGTTTACGCGCAAACGAATGCTTGTTATAATGATGTTAAGGTAATGATATTGATATATGTAATTCAATAAAAAATATCAGACATTTTAAATGAATTAGGAAGAAATATGTTAACTTGTTTTGGTGTTCTAGAGAATAATATCTTGGCTAGTAATATTTAAAGAAAATATGTTGACCCGTTTCGACATCCAAATAAACACTATGAGCAATGGGACGACGCTAACTGCTGAAGATGAAACACACTCAAAGTGGTCTTTATATGTGTGTGTGTGTGGGGGTACATGTGTGCATATATATACATATATATA
>NC_068985.1:88822933-88829038 GCF_001194135.2 Octopus bimaculoides
ATATATACACACACAAGTACAAACACAGAAGCTAAGTAGCTACTTAGAATATCTCAGTAAGAGATGGAAGTCGTAAGTATATACAGAGGTAATGTTTATCGCCACAACAATATGGCTGTTCGAGATTAATACCGTTCCACGAGGGTAGAGCTTTCTCAGCTGCCGATATACACCGGATGTAGACTTCAGCGATAACCAGCTGACCGATGCCCTGCCGGGCGTTAAACGATTGCGGCGTCGCACAGCCATACTAATGTGGCGATGTGTGTGTGTGTGTGTGTGTTTCTGTCTGTGTCTGTGTGTGAACACCCTAAATAATAATACAAATAATACAAATAACGATATTGGATTATATGAGTGTGAATTTAAAAATCGCTATGCCAACCACGTAGCCTCCTTCCGGCATAGGGACAAAAGTAAATCTAAGTTGGCTAGCTACCTATGGACATTGAAAGATCAGGAAACACCAATTGTGATTAAATGGAAGGTAATTGAGAAATCCATACCTTATATGAATGGATCGAATAAATGTAAGCTCTGTTTAGCTGAAAGAGCGTAGATCCTGTTCAGATCTAAAACCCCTAATTCTCTATTGAACCCTAGATCAGAAATTTTCTGTAGTTGTATGCATATGTATAAATATATTGTGAAGAATTGAAAAATTCCGTATCTGAAAAAAGTTTAGCTGTTAAAAACGCAAGGAAAAAGAAATGCCAGAGCAAATTTAACTTTAGACGTTC
This sequence comes from Octopus bimaculoides, assembly GCF_001194135.2. NCBI lineage: Eukaryota > Metazoa > Mollusca > Cephalopoda > Octopoda > Octopodidae > Octopus > Octopus bimaculoides. The sequence goes on from NC_068985.1 coordinate 88,823,674, forward strand.
ATTAATCCAACCAAGAGCGACGCCATTGAATAAATAATTTAGTTTATAAACACGAAATATAAAAAAAAAAATATATTATATTAATTCCATATTTTGTGAATTTCAAGTCTACATAAAAACAGAAATAAAAAATAAAAAGACCTATCATAGAAAGCAAGTATATTTATCTACTAAAATTCATGACGTCACGGAATATCTAAAGAACAAAAGCTGCAAACACAAATTCTACGTTATCCTTCATAGATATCTTCAGAATAAAACCTACAGATAATAATTCTACGTAATACTTAGTTTAAACATTTTAAGGTGTCATGTCAAGTAAAGATATGATTTTCTTTGTACAGGTTATTAACTGGTGTTAATACTATGAATTTCTTAACAATCTGGGATTGTTGAATGTACCTGCCATACATGAGAATTGTTGAATTTACCTGACATACATGAGGATTGATCTGGGATTTGAATTTTTACATACATTTACTGGTATCTAATTGTCATAAATTATACCTTATTCTTTTATATTGAGTGCGTACTTGATAGCTTCCAAGGATTTTTAAATTCCATTTTTTCTTATATACATGCATAATTTTATCCCCTCTCGTCACTACTCTACCTTTACATATAAAAGACACTAATCACGCACTCTTCATCCATGCACTACATCTCTTCAACGCATTCTCGTCTCCATCTGGTGAACCGCAACTCCTTTTCACCATGGATATTAAGTCTTTGTACACATTTATCCATCACAATGACAGTCTACTAGCACTCAAACACTTCTTAGATCGTCGTGATGTACCTAAATCCAGCACTACTACACTCCTCTTCATAGCTGAGGTCGTCTTAACACTCAATCGTTTACCTTCTTTGGTGAATTCTATATAGCATTTCAGGATGGTCCCCAATGACGCCAACTTTCTTGTAGGTTATGGAGAGGAGAAACTCTTTGTTCACTTTTCTGCACCCATTCCACAGCTTTTTGGTCGTTACATTGATGACTGCATTGGTGCCACAAGCCTTAACAGACAACAGCTCAATGGTTTTATTTATTTTGTTAACACATTTCATCCAGCCTTGGAATTAACCCTCACCATATCTGATACTTCTGTTTGCTTTCTTGACATCTCCTCAAAATACACAATACTCACCTCTCCAGCTCTTCTATAAACCTACCCCCACTACTCTTCCTCTCACCCCAAACACATTAAATCTGCCATACCTTTCTCTCAATTTATTCGCATTCGACGACTTTGCAGCGTCGATTCGGATTTGGAATCCCGTTGCAAACGATGCGACAGTTTTTTTTTTAATCGAGTGTATCCTCCATAAGTTGTTGACCAGGCACTCCACCGACGCCTAGCCATCAACTGCACCGCAGCTCTCCTACCAACTTCACGCACTTCCGTTCGGTTTCCAGGGTTGCTACTTCTTTTCCCTGTTACACCTAGTGACACTCGATCCACAACTACAAAAGCAGGAGACGTGGAGGGGCAACCCGTGCGAACTAGGATACGGTTGGTTAGTGTTGGCATATGTCGACAACATCACCGTAGTGGTTCTAAATGTGAGCACATTGACATAATCAGCATCGCACTCAGGAACTACGAGAAGTTATCGTGAGAAAAAATTAACCAGGAAAATCAGCTGTCCTCTTACTCGGCACCTGGAGAAGTGAGTGAATGCTGTTCAGGTGCTGAACTACCCTTCAATAAATATATCTCCAATCTGTGGAACAGAAATACATAAGTTTTCAAGAACTGGTCGCTAATTTATTTCATGTCTTGAAACCAGAGGAAAAATACTTAAAACTACTTTCGTGCCTTGCGAAAGTGTAAAAGTTACACATTCATTTCAAGATACACGGCACCAAAATTCAATTCTGTTTCTTTCTCCATCTTTTGTAAAACTTCTAAATTAGTTTTATATTTAAATACCACGATGTAGACAATCAGAAAGAAGATTCATATATTTTTGTTTTTACTATGTATTTCTGTTTAAATCAATGATAAAGTGTCTTGATATGAGGATATTGAGCCTAGTCTATTGTTTAGTAAATCATTTCTGTTTTTAATATCCGTTTGGAATAATTAACGAAGGAAATCTTTATAAAGTTTGAGGAGTTATTTAAAAATTAAAATACCTATAATTGAAGAAAAAATACAGGAAATCGATTACCATAGAATGTGTCATAGCAAATTCTGGAAAAACAGCAGTGAATGAAATGCTATATCAATTGGATGTTGGTTAATAAAGCCTTCACACTTGAGAGATATGGAATTGTTATTAAAGAACTTCGTTTAAAATACAGACCCATCAACGGATAATTCATTTGGAGATTTCAAATTTTCCTTGGCATACGTTCTGCTATAATGTAGCTATCTTTAAAACATTTCTATTGATTCTAAAATACTCTCAGAAATATTTTATATATACTTTATAAAAAGATATAATATACAAGAAAAAGTAAGATGAATTTCAAGATAATATAAACAATTACTGAAGTTTCAATATGATATGTAAATTCCATTCAATGATTTTCCTATGCAACATATAAATATAATATTACCTTTAAGTTTCATATGTCTCTCACAGAAGTAACAGAAATACATTGATCTGCAATTAACACTTATACGGTCACAGATTTCGCTCACAGCATATTTCTCATGCTGAATTACGTATCTCAAATGTAAGCTGACACTGCTACCGTATTTTTCGTTGTACTCTTGGTTTACTGTTTATCAATATATTTCACCTGACACTTAGGTTAATAACAATGGTCAAAATATCAGTAATTTTTTATTTTATGTGTGTGAGTGTGTGTGTGCGTGTGTGTGGCAGTGTTTGTATAACATCGTATGTGTATAATATCGTATAAGCATACAAGTACATTATTTACATTATTTACTTTATTTACATTTGAAGGATATTTGTCTTCATCTTCTTTGTTGTTAACACAACGCTTCAGCTGATATACCCTCCAGCCTTCATCAGGTGTTTTGGGGGAGATTTAGAACCTAGGCTCTCATTCCTAAGGTATTTTCGATGTTGTTGTTGTTGTTGTTGTTGTTTTTATTCAAGTCACTGCTTGGAATCGAACTCGGAATCTTGTGTTTAGTAGCCCTCGCTCTTAACCACTACGCCATATGCCCAGAAAATACCTTAGGAATGAGAACACAAGTTCGAAATTTCCCCAAGACACGTGATGAAGGCTGGAGTATATATCAGCCGAAACATTGCGTTAACAAAAAACAAGATGAGGACAAATATCCGTCAAATGTAAATAGTGTAAATAATGTACATAATTCCTCATCTCTTAAATATAGCACTGAAGCATACGAGTGCCTACGTAAGATAATTTAATATTATCAAGCACAGGTAATTTATCTATTAGATTCTGAACTGTGAATGTGTACCTGCTATACATTACTCGTTGCAGTGAATTATAATGCGGCCATGCTGAGGCACTGCTTGGAAGGCTTCCCAGGAACAAATTGATCCGAGTGTTTGGTTTCACACTTTTGCTAACGTCTCATTCCGCAAACCACTAAGTTACTAGGATGCAGACAAACAAAATCGCTTATCAAATGGTGTGACAAAAATACTAAGACACACCATATACACACACATATGTATACAGTCTGCGATGGGTAAATTTTCTCCATTTTATATTTTTGATTCCTCGCATGCACACTGTGTGTGTTTTGATTTTTGTGACTACACAATATAGTAGGGGCTGTTGGGCACCACCTGTGAGAAAAGCAGCACCACGACGCAATTCACTCTGCTATAAATTTGAACACGGCGTGCTGTAATGTTTAGCATTCACAACGGATTTCTGCGGAAGATAGGAAATGAAATTTATACTAGTTGGCAGTAACTGGTGTGCGCTAATCACGAAGTTTTGGCAGAGAATTCCCCTGGAAAAAAAGAAACGCAAGAGCCGGATGCTGAAATAAAATATATACAGATAGTCAAAGTGTATTTCTTTAAGGATTAATGATTTTCTTGTAACTCTCACGATTCAATTTCCATTCGCCATAATACAAAACAAGAAATAAATGGAGCTAAGGAAATATTGAACAAAACGTATGTACAAAGCGACAACCGTCATTTATATGAATTTGACTGTCACACACCGATTTACAATATAATTTTGGTGCGCGGATGCCTTAATATACTATCCGAAAACAAGTTACGCACATTTATCATGTTCTAAAATCTAAATGTTGCTACAGATTTGTTTTGTTCATGTTACTTATTGCCAAAAGTTTATTGAGGCAATTATGCTCTTTTCTAATCAACGACGTATTTAGGTGTTGGAAAAGAAAGAGAAACACTTAAAGTTGATATTATCTAACCGAGGTTAGTTTTTTATGAATACAGTTTTACATTCCTCCATATATTCGAACCGTTAGTATATCTCGTGTTCATTTTCCAATATGTGCTTTTGTGTGAGTGTGTGAGTGAGTGTGTGTGTGTGTATGTGTATCCGTATGCCTGTGTGTTAGTTTGGAGTGATATATTATCCGGTTGAACAACGTCGTAGCTCTTAGTGAAGTTCCAGATTATGGCTAACCTCATCAAATTAGTATTTAACGTCTATGATTGTTAGGAGTTGTCACTCACGCTCCGATAGGTAATTCCGTGTTCGCTTCACCGGATAATAATATTATCTGGAATTTATATAAGCAGTAATTAAAAGTATACTGAATATAGAAAGTAATACATCCTCAAAACTGTTTCTCTCTATTTTGCAATGCCATACACAGAGAAATATTCAGCATGACATTGTAAAATAAAGGGGAATAAATTTTGAGCATGTGCCAGTCTCCACACTGTGTATCCGTATAACATATGTCGACAGTGAGACAGGCGGATAGATAGATAGAGAGAGACAGACAGACAGGCAGAAAGACAGTGAGCTAGGCAGATATGCACACAGGCTGACAGACAGGCAAACAGATAGTTAGACGGATATATATATGTATGTGTGTGTGTGTGTGTGCGTGTGTGAGAGAGAGAGAGAGAGAGAGAGAGAGAGAGAGAGAGAGAGAGAGAGAGAGTTCCTATGTGAAAGCACGTGGTTGGATGTATAAAAGACAAAAAGGAGTGAAAAATCTACAGAAGGCTTGTGTTACATGGTTAATCTAACTTCTGTTAGATTAACCATATGACACAAGCCTCCCTGATTACCTTACCCTGTCTGGAACTCTATATTTCACGACATAGCGAAGACATGGCACGACATAAGTAAAGAAATTTGAGAAATTTGAAAATAAAATACGAAACCGGCTATTTCTCCCAAAACAATGTTACTATACGCAAAATTTTATGACATTTTTCGAACATAACGATTTAAACATAT
>NC_068985.1:88830733-88832162 GCF_001194135.2 Octopus bimaculoides
AATACTATTTGTCAGATGTATTAACTTCAGTTCACCTCTTTCTAGATTTTTAATTCAGACGTGTTCGGTGTATACAGACGCGATTTAAATGCCTGGATTGCCGAGAAATTAAAATGGTTTCAATTCTTCGCTGAATTGAATAGAATTTCCGTATGAAAAACTGTGTTTAGGAAAATTATAATTTATCAGCAAGCGAATATTTGGCAGCTCACCAGCAGGAGATAGCAGAAACAATTTCTTAGCATTATACGGTATAGTGGTGAAGATGGAATTATTATATTAGGTTATGATGTGATGTCTGACTCTACAGAGACAGAATGGCAATGGTAGAATTCATTCCATTGATGATGAAACAACTTCAAAAATCTACATAAATATACCTACTTACATGCATATATCTATAAAGTAATCTGTTTGTTCGTTCGTCCGTTATACTTTAGTTGGTGAGAGTGGTGGAGGCGGAGTGAGTGGCAGGTGGAGTAAAGTGAGAGAGAGTGTTGGGGAGGAATGTGAATAGAAAAGAAAGAAAGGAATGCAATAATACACTGAGGCTAAATGCATCACGTGGTTATGTGAAGGGAGGGGCGAAGAGAGAGAGACAGAAAAAGACAGTGGCAGAAATGAAGGAGACACAAAAGAGGGCGACAGACGTGTTAGCGACGTCGGTAGTGTGTGGAGGGAAAGGTAATGTGAAAGAGATATGTTTAGGATAAAATATTCAACAGCGGTTCATGTTCTAGTGGTGAGATTAAAGAAAGGCAGATAGACAGAGATGGTCAGAGGAGGCAGTTACACTGAGAAAAAGAGAAAGAGAAATAGAGAGTTTGAATTGACAGATTAGATATACATCGATAGCAACAAAAATAGATACAAGCAAAGGGCTGAACGAAAATGAAATGAGCTTTGTAACTGAAAACTCTAGTGGTAGTGGTGGTGGTTGTGGTGGTGGTGACGGGGACGGTGTTGGTGGTGTCTTGATATCGGACAGTATTTTTATGGAACTAAATTTATAATATATTTTTTCTACCTGTTCGTAGAATAATAATAATAATATAGTTTGTGAAACAAGAGGAGGAGGTGGCGTGAGGGAGGAAGAGGGAATGTGAGACTGAGTGAAAGAGCAGATAGCCAGTGGATACATTATGCTGTCACTCATGTGGTTAGTGGATGTGAGAGGTGAAGAGAAAGGGATGAATGCTAAAGACAAGAAGAAGGGAATTCCAGGTGAAAAAATTTGATGAGGACCGAAGGGAACGACTGAAATGTTACAGACATGAAAATGGGTTTTCGATGGTTAAATCGTTTGTGAAAAGGCGTTCGATCATATAATAATATAGATAATATATAAATATATGCATATCTCCATACATATATGTTCATGCCTACATATATATGTAAATATATATATATATATATATATATATATATA
>NC_068985.1:88832751-88841417 GCF_001194135.2 Octopus bimaculoides
ATATATATATATATGTACATACCTACATATATATTTATATATACATGCATATATGGGTACAGGACATTAAAAAAACGTTAAACACAATGAGAAACGAAAACATAGAAAACGAACTTTTTTTCGAACAACGAAAAAAACAGAGAAGTGAGACAAGCAACATAAAGTGTATACCCCTTCGTCAGATGTCCCTGTTTCATCTACTCCGCATTTCGAAAGCAAAGACAATACGCGACTTCGTTGAACCAGTCCTTCCCGCAAAGCAAATTAAATAAAAATTTGGAATAACAAAGCTTTATATTTTCCATGCCATCCGTAGAAGAACAATAGCCGAAACGTTAGATGTCGATGCTTCCTCATGATATAAAATATATTGTATTCTTTCTCCCGATTTTGTTATCATTGGTAAACAAAGGACGTTGTCAGTTTCCCAGTTTTCTTTAGCTGTATTCATAAGCCAATAGTCTGTCTCCATATTCACGTACGTACATGTATTCTGTTGATAAAGATATGTCGAGATATAGAATTCGAAGAAGTATTCATATAAAAGATATAAATAAATACATTATATTTATTGCTTTTATCCAGTGAATGCTCAGGGCCACGTCGCTATATTGAATGTATTTAGGAAGTTAGTGATAAATTTCTGTAAACTTTCTCGTGACAAGCCAAGCAGTTATATTCTTGAAATGAAAAGTTAAAAAAAGGAATATATCAGATTCCTTTACATTCCTTAGAGAAAATTCTAATAGAAATAGCAAACCTAAGACAAATATTATTACAACCCACTCTAATGAGGCTGTGCCAATTCTACAGATCACTGAATAGCAAACATTATTATTTTGAATGTATGAAAATAGAGAAAAATAGAAAAGGAAACAAGTGCCTGGACGCATATCTGCTTAGTTATTGGAGTATGGTGAAACAAGATGAAATAAAACCCTCAAAGGAAATATAAATGATAAATTCGTTTCTTAGAAGGGTAAGATGGAGATTCAAGAAATTCAAGAATGAAATAAATAGAAAAGAACTGACACCAAATAACATATATTTTATATCTTGTATTTCCCAAGAAAATATTCTCTAAAATTTGCTGCTGTAAAAGAATATTAGAAATTGAACAAAAATAATAACGGGATCAGGTTACATTCACGCTAAAATCGACTCAACTATTTGAGATGCGTTTTTCTTCAGTTTTCTATATATATTCTCAATTATTTTTTTCTAGTTGCTGTTGTACTATTCCATCAATTTTTTGTTATATAGCCTGGGTCAGGTGTGATCATTCAGTCTTATGACAGGAGTGATACACTGGTTGTTTATTGGTGGTTTTCTATATGCTGAACATGTGCTATAGCAGTCAGTCAATTACTCAATGCTGTTGTTCGTTGTAATATCTATAATATTCTTTATTTCCGTAAACATCGCGACTATTACGTGGTTAAAGTATATTCCATCCATTTTCTTCTATAACATCGCTACATTCAGCTGCCAGGTATCTTCTTTTATGCATATGCAAACCCTTCCATTGCTGTTGAGGTATGATTAAACATATCTGTCATACTCCCTTTTGTGTACAATTACGCTTGCGTATATTTGAGTTACGTTGCTATAGAAATGTGTAACGTGGTACTTGCTTATGCCTACCATCTTTCTCTCTCAAAGAAAATACTTTTGCCTGGAATAGCAGTGAACTTCACTCCACGCGTGAGCTAATTTCTAGTTGCATTTGAATAATTTATCATCCTGGAATCCGGAAACAATTGTGATGACGTTATCCATTCCTCTGTGTTAATATTTATTAAAGGTGAATTCATCGAATTATTTAATCATAACACTCGAATATCATGGTATTTCCATCTGAACAAATGTAATAGTTAAACTACAATATACTATGATCTATAAGGTTCGAGTGAATAAGGATATGTTAAAACTGTAACAGACATTTCAAATTCTAATAATATTATGTTTAACTCTCAAATATATTTTACGAACAATTCAGAAAAATTACTTGTTTTGTTATTTTATTTATTTATTTAACAAATATCACTTCTTTTCATACGAGGTGCATCTTGACTGTGCAAATAATAAATAGAGCCACTTTCGTTGTAAGTACATCTAATTTTCTCTAATGTTTCCATCGACTTCTCATACATATTTTGGCACCCAAAATATAAGTATGACATATTGTTTGCCGACTGGATCACGTTGAGAAATGCTATTTTTTATGCTATTCGATTTCTTGTTGCCTTTTTCTGTGGTTGTTTTTTTTTATTTATTGAAACTATTTTCTAATGTTGAGTTTTTATGCTACTTTACATACATTTAGGCCTTGGATTAACTTTTCTCTGTAATTATATCCAACACCGTTTACGCATTGGAGGCATTCAGTTCTCTTCTTGTCAGTGCTTTTTCCGTTTCCAGGATATATGTATGCAATGAGAGTTATTGTGTGAATAAATGTGTAGACACACATATTTATTTTATCATATCTATGTTCTTCACGCTAATTCGTTCCCACAGTGTGAAACATATATTACATATTTGTAGATTTTAAACGTAATTTGGATGTGGTCAGCTTTTATATCGTTTCAATTTATTACATAGTTCATACTTAACTGTGTTTGAGCAAAATTTCACAACTGCAGTATTCCAAAATAAATCTACATCGTTTCAGGAAGTATTTCATCAATTCAGCTATAAGAGGAGTGCTAAAAATTTCAAAGGTATCACGAAAGGCCAGGCTGGAGGCCCAACCTTCCGAGTTCTTTTACAGGGGTAGAAAAACTGAAGGAGCGCTGCAATAATTTTGTGGATATGAAAGGGGAATATTTTGAATATAATAATTAACTATTCCTCTTGTATTTTCTTTTACCCAAAGCCAAGAATTTAGTAGCATCCCTCGTATATCTACGTTTAGAAACAGCACAATATTTTACGAATAGAGCAATGTTAACATATTTTCAGTGTAATCTAATGTATTTATGAGACTTTCAAAACTCATTGTAAGCATTTAACATTATAAGTTACAGGCTTGTAATTTGTTTATGCTGACTACAGATAAATGGGATTGGCGTACCTGTCATATATTTCGCCAGCATACAATTGTCAATTATCTTTTTTTCACTTCATTCAAAATTTAATGAAATTGCATTTCGTGGAATTCATCTAAATTATTGCGCAGAAAAAACAATAATTCTATGTCAGACCATATTAGTAGTGTTTTCAGGAGTAATTAAATAGAGATGTTGGAGGCAAGTTATCAAAATTTAATAGATAACAAGAAAGCAAACGTACATAGCTTATGACATTCTCATTTACATTAATGCTGAAAGTTAGGATAATGAACGTCTACCAAAAATTGTATTTAGTGTGACGGCATTTAATACTAGGATATACATATAATATACTTCACTCGTAATAGAACCTTTCTTACAGAGGAATATACATAATATAACTTTTCATCGGGTAATATATAATGGATATAAGACAGCAAGCTGGCAGAAACGTTAGCACGCCGGGCGAAATGCTAGCAGTTGTCTTTACGTTCTGATTTCAAATTCCACCGTGACTTTGCCTTTCATCCTTTCAGGGTCGAAAACTTAAGTACGAGTTGCGTACTGTGGTCGATATAATCGACTGACCCTCTCCCCCCAAATTTCGTGCCTTGTGCCTAGAGTAGAAAGAATGTATATTGGATAAGAATGAACAGCTTTCCAACACTATATTTTTATCAAATAAACGGATTTGTGTTAACATTATTTATATGATGGTTTAGATAACGCCTGTGATGCCATCATCTTGGCAGGTGAAATTAATAGTTCCGAATTTGCAACACTATAATGTATTTTTTCATTCCTTCGGTGCAATTGAATTTCTTTTTTTTTATGCAAAATAGAGTCAGGGAAATGAGTAACAACTCCACCTGATTATTTCAGTCTCGAAAGCTCCCACAGATTCAGATTCCCTTATATAGTATCAGAAAGGATGCTATATGTAGATATGTGCAATGCAATTTGGATTTGATATTACATATATATAATTTGTGATATCATATATTACAGTTATTATGTATTAGTGATATAAAATGCAGATATATATTTTCTTGCTAAGACTTAAATGAAAAACGATGTTTTTTTCTTCATGGTAAATGCAATTACTAAGTTAGATTCTACCTTTGATTTGCAAGAAAGCTTTCTAAATGAAGAGAGGTAGTAGGGCGTTTTCTAACTTAACAATCAACCACTTCAACCGTGGTCTCCTGATTCGGAAGAGCGAAGATTGATTTCAAAAGTTTTTTTTCAACTGATATCTTACCATATAGTCATCCGTTACATGTTTCTATGAGTGAAAGCGACGAATTCTTTTGGCAAGTCCATGTCAAGATATACGCGGGGTGTATGACAAATTTTGAGCTTTCAAGGCTTTTGAGCCTTGAAGTCTTGTACCTTCATCAGAAATCTTGTAACATGTTTTGCTTTTTTTGAAGCTCAAGTCTTTAGGTACACCCCTCGTACATCAACACCAGTGTCATGATAGTGGCTTCAATAATTTTTACCCAACGCTGTTTAATTTACACAGAGAACCATTGTAGAATTATATATTGCAAAGCATTTATTAACACTTAGTTGTCCTTGATACGAATTACACATTAATTTTAATAGAAAATATATTTTCTATATTCCCCTCAAAGGTAACTAAACACCACCAGTCTTCTCAGTTTTCTTTCATTACATTTTTCTTTAACTCATCAACACCTGCTTTGCCTCCGTTATATATCGCTGGCAGCAAATAATAATTATAATAAATTAAGTGTAATTGCTTAAGATATTTATAAAATAAGACATGTCAATTTATATTTCTTTATTATTTATTTCATATATTTTTAACGGTTTTCTAATTAAACAAAATTATGATTCCTCAAGCTAGTTTTCCAATTATTAAATGATGTTGAAAAATAACACAATATAAAAATCGGTATTATTCAAGAACTGTGCACTGTTTATAAATTGTTCGTAAGTTTATAAATTATAAACGAATAGTTTTGATATTTCTTGTGACTGTACCGATTGTGAAATCTGAGTGCTTATACATTTTCTAAAACAGAGGAATTAAAAGTTACTAAAGGAAAAAAAAAAAAAACCAAAACGTATGTAATGTTATATGTTGTCAAATTTACCTACACCACTCTGAGACTGCCTGGAAACATGTCCCCCTTGAAGAATTCATATAACACGTGTTTCTCAAGCATAAATTATTATTTCTACAAGTTCGTTGTAAACCTTATTGAATGACTGTGATTTAAACGAAGTCTACCACTGTTTTAGCCAATGCAAATGTCTTCCTCAGAACAATATGAAGTGGGATGCAATTTTTGTAGCCTTTGACATTTCGTCGTTAGATTGCTGTGTAAATAGTGTTCGGTTTCAATATATAGACGCTTTAGAAAATATGGTTTTCTGTAAGTTCGTGCCAAGTATGTACTTAGGAAACTTACACCCGATTTGAAGGACAGAAAGGGGGGATATTTTATAACTTCTGGATGCCAAATAAAGGTACATATTTTAATTTATTTTACCTAATGACATGGACTGAAATTTAGACATATATTTATGACCTAGCCGTAGCCTATAGAACGTTATGATATTGAGTAAAGTATTAGCGCTCATTAATAAAATGTGACGGTGAATTAATTTGATTATGACAAAGGCAAATTTTGTATCTATTCTGAGTTTTAAAATTCTTACAGGAACAGTTAGACTGAACAGGAATCTGAAACGATACCCTGACAATACACTACAACATCCATTTTGGTAGTTTATTAGGTATTCAATATGTTGATCTGCTTGATGCTCTGCCATTTAGCAAACAGTCTCTCTATATAGCCCTCCTATTTCTATATGTGCTGTGCATTGAAAGATAATCCTTAGAAACAAAGATTTATATCACAGTGGAAGGGAATCTGCTGTGAAAACATAGGTACAACAGTGCAGATGGGAAACATAATGAATAGCCATTATTTAAATTCAAGATAAGGAGCATGCATCGCTGGTAATGGAAATTGTGTTATGTAGTAAAGGAAGATTACGTTATGTATATAGGAAGCAATATATTTTCTGTATATGCAATTTGAAACCATCTATCTCGATTCTTCCATTCGTTCTCGTCTATTTTGCATTTCTTGCGAGACATGCCTTTTAACTAAAAGTTTTAATATCTTCCTGTTCAAAAAGGACGAAACTAAATCTTCCTGTTCAAAAAGGACAAAACTAATTTTTTGTATTGTATTGTGGATGCATATCTTTATTTCAATTTCATAATATTTGTTAGTACAGTTTTATTTACGAAATTGAAATCCATTCATCTATAGGTTTTGCGATTGTCCTTTTTTTTTATGTCACCTCAAACGTTAACAGTTGAGACTCAAGAGTCTTTAAAGTGTAGTCATGTTTGCACGTAAGTGATCCTAGGAGTCGCCCTCTAGAGAATTCGTTCTCAATAAATAATACTCTCCGGCAACAATACACCTTTTGAGCGACAGTGTTTGATCTATTAGGAATCCATGAGTATGCGTCTGTTTTATATATTGCAAGTATGAATGTGTGGGTAGTCGAAAGTGTATAGAAAGGCGAGAAACAATGGGCAAGACGTTGAATTCATGAACAATGTTGCCTGAGTCTGAATGCAATTTAATATTATTTGAAGTTTGGTTAATCCAATTAGCTGCAGAAATACCACAAATATTATAATACGTTCGAATTGACGCCCTTCTTTCACTCATTTTATAACCATTCCGTTTGGAATATTATCTTATTTACGTAGTTTCGCAAATCTACTTTTCTAAAACTGGATCTCTGAATGAATAGACAGATTTAGCAAGAATAATTCTATAATAATAAATGCAGAGAAAGACCATTATATATTTAACGGAATCGATTTACTATTCCAAATATGCACAAGGCATATCGGAGGTATACAGACATATTATAACGCATCTAGGTTGATTCCATCGGTTATGGAAACATATGAGGCTAACACGATAATGCGTCTTGTTTAAGAAGTTTGATTCAAAATGACTATTATTCAGTGATTTATGATATACAGAAGATAACATTAAACATGTCTCCTAAAGTATCGCATATTCTATTGCTAATGAATATTTGGGTCAACGTGGAAATGACATAACCAACCACAACACCAATCTAACAACAGTCCAGAGCAGTAATAGAAACTAATGCTGCAGAAGAAGACATCTCTCCAAGAATAGAATACAATAAGTAGTCATGAAAGGCATGATTATTTTGCAAAAGTACTATACCTCTCGTAGGATTGAGTACCAAACATTTCAGATAATTAATGTCATTGTATTTCCCATGTCAACATGTATTAAACTGATGTAAACTACAAGACGTCGTCTACTACTTTCTCATTGAAAGACATATATTTCACCTCAGTAGCAGTTCAAGTAAAACAGCTATCATTAAAATGTAATTTTCTTTCAACATGTTCTCAGCATTTAATCGCATTAAATGTCTATTCTGATATACGTTCCTTTCAGTTGATGCAACACTTATTGTTCAGCTAACGTCTTAATTCATTTAAGCACACTTTATATCCTATATATACAATTTACATATAAAGTTTCGCATCGCATTTCGTTTCAATATTCAGCTGACATCAAATTATTTTCTAAGCGAATTTCGTAAAACATCGCACACACTTTTAACAAACATAACACAGCAAGAATTACATTATCTTAAACCGTTTTCTATCAATATTGAACTGCACTTTTCCAACGCCCAACACATCTTCAAATTTCTGGTCATTTTCATCCATGCCTACTAACAAATTCTTACCACTAACCTAATCATTTCTTTCAAAAAAAGTAGACGAAAATCCTTGGATTTGGAACGATAGATAAAACTGTAGTGAAGTTGTCTGATATATTTCAAAGCGTAGCTATATGCATCACGTGAATTATTTTGAAATACTTTCCACAATAGATTTGTTTTCCTTTTATATGTTTCCTTCATAATTTTATGGTAGTCGGTGAAGTATGTAGGATATCTACATCATTTATTATCATTTCACTCTTATATAATATCATATATTGCTCGAAAGACATAACATTTTAAATCCGTTTAGTGGTTTGCTAGCTCTAATTAACAGCGAAAGAGCTGCGTCCGTCATACACAAGACATGCTATTTTACATACTAAAGTTTTACCTTCATTCACATTTATATTGATAAGTGTCAAATATATAATTCACATTGAAAAGATAAAACATATCCATGGAAGAGATATCATTATCATCTACTTACGTAAGTCGAATCGTTACTCACTAGATATCTTGTGGCCTCAGCGCTGGAGGTTGCGGGTGTGTAATCTCATGTCTACCGATATAAACAGGAGTTAATTTTTACACGAAAATCCAATGTGGGAGTTTATCATGTAAATACGGCAGTATAGGTTGTTCTAAGAGAATAGCCACGTTTAGCTGGGGATGAACATTACAATAATGAAATTAAGACAAGCACAATATTTAAATCATGTATTGAGTACATTAATTACCACTATGCCAGAGATTTTATAGTGGTCTGTTCCAAAGAAACTCTCTCTTTCTCTGTATCTACATATGTATCTATGTGTGTATATATATATGTATATA
>NC_068985.1:88842445-88849902 GCF_001194135.2 Octopus bimaculoides
TATATATATATATATATAGAGAGAGAGAGAGAGAGAGAGAGAGAGAGCAATTGAAAATGGAGGGGAATATGTGATTATCATCAACTTGCAGACATTGTATTGTCAATTTGCCTGTTTATTTTTCAACTAAGAGGAGAGGAAAATAAAAACAATATACAAACATATATGACATATTATGTCATAACAGTAATAAAAAATAAAAAGGACATCTAGTGACCGAAAGAGGGACAATGTCTTACAGCTATTTCAGCCTAGACGTGACGTTCCTAATTCTATGTATATAACTCTACTAAACTGGAGTGATTCGTAGAATAAATGGATAAAAATAGAGGTACATGTATGGTTCTCTAGGCCTCTTCAGAGATTTACAAAGGTCATGGAATTAATTTACAATATACACATATAGATTTCCAAAAATCATATAAAAATCGTAAAAGATCATAAACTCACATATATATGCATGCATACTCTGACGTATATAGACATACATAAATAAATAAACATAAATACATGAATACATATATATACACTTAAGTGTACATACATTAACGTCTATACATGCACACCAATGAGTCAATTGTTAGTGTTATTATACATAAGGACACATATATATATACCCACATACACATCCATACATACATGCACATATGTATACGTTAGCATTCCCATACATAAATGTTCCGTGGTACGTAAGCTTTCGTTGAGTTTGGAAAAGAGGATTGGTCCCTATATATTGGTATATATTGGTTCACCGATCCTCCTTTCCGAATATTTGTGTGTGAAACAAATAATTTTATAATTTCGCACTCATTGTTAAATAAACTTCCATTGTGAAGCAATGTCAAGGGTTTCTTATTAAATATCGAACGGTAAACGCTGTGTGACGCACACATTTTATTTAGCTTCATAGTAATCATTCTAAAATACACATTGGGATACAAATACGATACCAAATATTCTTTATAAATTGTCATTTTTGACATCTGTTAATATCTTCCATACTCTTTCACATCCGTGAATAACATAAACCAACTGGTGACACCTGTGGCTTTCATAACTGAATATAAATAGAATATGTTAAATGATGAAGTCACAGTTCCTTCGTATTTAAACTAAAGCATCACGATATATTTGTGCTAGATTTCTTCTGAGTTAAAAATAATCATAGTTTCTCGAGTGTAACATCATCAATACGAAAGGTCGTACACATAATAGCGGAATTAATTTTTATTTTGAACTTGAATACAGCAAATGGCATGAACAACATAAGAAACTCTTTTAGATTTAGACAGTAGAGTATTAACTTGTCAGATTGACAATGTTTTGCTTTGAGCTCATTCCATCTTCTCTACCGTTCTGAAGTTTAGGTGTTTTAAAATCTAAACACTGGAGAGTTGAAAGTTGACAGCATATATCTAGAGTATTGTGAAATGTCTTATTGACTGATAGTCCTCTGTGACACAACAAATTTCATAACAATTATTTAATTTACTAACTTGCAGCAGATTCTATTATGTCCATACATATAATTAAATACATATATATATACATAAAATTTATTGTTTCTAAATTCTGTATGCTTGTTTGCATAAACAACAAAAAAAACTGTTCCCATTATGTCTTTCTTAAACGCGTATAGCTCTCACCAGACTTGTTTTTATACTTCATGAAATAAAATCATAAGTGGCGCATTAACTTTCGTTCTGCATCACTGTGCTAACCAAGCAGGGTCTCAGACCAATAACTGAAACATGTATAGGATACAAGGTGATTTAACATACGAAACATTATTAGTTAGCTTTACACAAAACCTACGCCATGCTCGTAATTGAACGCCAGACTCAAACCAAATGCCTTCCATGTTCCATTGCAGCAAATACATAGCGATCCTAATCCTTTTTGGTTTCTTATTTGAGATGAATATGAAAGACTTGATATATTTGCATGCAATATGCAAGAAAATGCAAATAGTTCACTGGCGTGTCAGTAGAGGTATGAGGTCATTTAATTACCAACATTCTTGAAGCTCCATCTGTTGAAATATAATATTTGGCAAATCAATACACATGAAAATGTACGTCAATAATCATCATATATACAGATTCAGTCTCGTCTGAAAAACCCTGTAACTTATCTTGATGTACATGTATGCCTTCCTTATACAAAATTACGTCTACCATCCTCTCTAAGACATTTTCTTTTCCAGTAAAAAAATTAAGATTACATAAAGTAAGGAAATACTGCCAACATAGTGTACCATAATAACAACAGATTGGAGGTTATATTGTCTTAGTTTTACAAGAATTCTATTCATAAAGAGTACATTAAATAGCTACCAAACAATCAGAAGGAGGCGGCAACATTCTGCGAACATTTCTCATGCTTTAATAAATTTTTCTTTTTTTTACAAATACAATGATTTTCAAGAAGACTAAACAGTAGTAACATCGTCCTTTGTAGAACCACCATATTGTATCGGCAAATATATTTCACTTTTATATATGTTCTGCAAATATCTCCATAGTCTTCAAATAGCTAGAACATTTTCCTTTTTTTTCTGTGTCTTTCTCTTTTCCTTTTCGACGGCTCGTGACAAAAATTATCTTTATGGTTGCAGAATAATATTTGGTTCTGAAGATTGATGGCTTAAGCCGTAGTAGCTCAGGTAGACGGCAAAGAAGAAGAAGAAGAAGAAGAAGAAGAAGAAGAAGAAGAAGAAGAAGAAGAAGAAGAAGAAGAAGAAGAAGAAGAAGAAGAAGAAGAAGAAGAAGAAGAAGAAGAAGAAGAAGAAGAAGAAGAAGAAGAAGAATCTACTGTAATGATCAAGAGACCTCTTTTGGTTGTAACCGTAGTGATAGGAACTGTTTAAATTAATTCAGTGGTATCGACTATTCTTATAAATACATGCATATATATATACATACACACACCCATACATGACAGTCTTATTTCAGTTTCGATCTACCAAATCCACTGGAAAGTCTTTGGTTGGCCTAAAGATATAGTAGAAAACATTTGTCCTAGCTGCCACGCAGTTGGACTGTACCAGGAAGCATATGCTTGGAAAGCAATCTGTTTCCGACACGGCCATTTCTGCGCCATATATGTTTTATGTATTATATACAGGTTCCTATGATAACTATACATACACCCACACACGCTCATGCATATATATTCTTATGTCAACATACATATGGACATACACTCCCAGTTTTTCTGCCCTCAATGAAACATTCAATAACACTGCTTGGTGTGTTACTTTAAGTGAACCACTTTCTATTTAATACATCAGTCAAAATCCCTTCAATTTTAATGAAACTTCATGGTTGATGTCTAACGTTTGGAAACTTGCCTTTCGTTTCAGTGATCGTTCTTGAAATGCGTAAGAGTGACATAGAGGAAAACAAGGAACATTCCTTTCTACCTTATATCACTAGTCATATCAATATCGTGCACTTCATATCAGATTCCCCCTTCTTCAATTTCCTATCATCTCGCCTAATTCAGCGTTCGTTCCCTTTTCATCTTCCTCTAAGTATGCTTCCATTTCAGCGAATATATATTTTACATTTTCTAGCATTCTTTAATGCGATGTGTCATGGATGATTGGCTTACATATCAAGCAATCCATGCAACAGTCATATGAAATCGATTCGATGAGACTGAAAGTGACAAGTGTAAACCTCGTGATCCATAATTTTCAAACAATTCTTCTGATCAGTTTATGTCAGTTGCAGTAATGGATGTTGCATTCCAATTGTTAAGAATATATATAAATATTGATTTAATGTACATAATAGATAACTGATTATACAGTGTATCGTCTGAGTTTCTAAGAATGCAGAAATGACACTTGCCAAATTTCTTTGTTGGGTCAAGTTCCTTAACTTGAAATCATGATATAACAATTGAATTTGATATATATGGCATTTAAGACCTTACAATAACTTTACGCTAACTCCCTCTATCTCTCGTATTAAACATATCGCTGTTCAATATCACCTTTTCATATATTTTATATATGTTGCGTTTTATTCCAACATTCTTTCAATGGTTTATGGCAAAATAATGATTGTATGACATAAAAATATCTTTTTCTAAAACGTAAGGACTGTTGTTATTCAATAACATTTTGAAGCCATTTCAATTTATTTCTGCCACATACTACATTGAAAATCAAACACTTGTGACAGAATTAACATTCCTGCCTATAAATAATAACATTATTCTTTTGCATCGCTGAAATCAGTGGCGTAGGCTTTATATTTATAATTATTTTTTTATATACGCAAGAGTTCCTGTTTTTTCTGATGTATCGACTCTATTAAAAGTTGTTACATTTTCCTAGTGATGAATTCAAAAGTAAATAACGCATTCCTTCCGATGAAACATAAGAACCGAATATCTTATTTACAATCTAGGTGACCAGTATAATGGATTTGAAATATGCAGGTTACAAAAGCCTTATTGACATGATCTGAGAATAAATAAAACTGCTAGATTTTGGAATATTTTAAAGTATATTCCATAATCTATAAGAAGAGTGGGACTTGAAATTCTTCTCACGTTCAACAGATTGAGCAACTAACGTACACTTTATTTTCATGTCTCCAGTATATTTCAAGCACATTCACGTTTAAATTTATATCTATTAAATGCTATACTTTGAAAAACCGTTCGCATTCCAGGATATATATTAATGACATGCTGCCATATTATATTTAGTTACATCAAACATATAATTATATACGAATTAATTGCACATAGCAAGGAGTTTTGTGAGAGGAAGCAAGAAACCAACATGCATGCAATGATTTCGGCTTGAGTTTCTCCAAATCACAAATTTATAAAAATATTCATTGCATAATAGACCCAAAATGATAAAGCTTCCAGGAATCATGTTTTTAATCTACAGAAATTGTAGTAAATTAAAACATATATATGCTCAAATTAGTTTCAAATAGGTGAGAATAACACATGTAATTAAAAGGTACAATGAATCACTAACAAGCTATCGCCATTTCTCAAACATTTTCACTTTAACGCACTCCCCCTATTTCTCTCTCTCCCCCTCTCTCTCCCTCTCTCTCTCTCCATCCCTCTCTCTCCCTCTCTCTCCCTCTCTCTCTCCCCCTATCTCTCTCTCCATCTCTCTCTCTCTCTCACTGTATATATATATATATATATTCGATTATTTTCGTCGTTGGTACGGGGTCTCGAGATTTGTATTCACTTTCCGCTCCCACTTTTGTGATTCAGATAAGAATTTTGGTTTGGTTGTTTTGACTAATATTTCAGCATGTTGGTACTGATGTAGTACCATTAATTATGTATGTGTCTGTGTGTGTGTGTGTGTGTGTGTCTTGTCACCAAAAAATAATTTGTGACTCATAAAATATATAAGTAATTGTGTATTGAAAATCTATATTCATAAGCATTAACAAATTTTTAGTATCACTCTTAAGTTGCGTGTTACCGAATTTCCCACTTTAACACACTCGTTCCAGGCAAAATTTATAAACAAAAATAGTATGTTTACTTACCATAAAATGAGTTCGACTCACACTGTTTTCAAAAATTCGAATATATTAAAAAGATTGACTTCATTTAAATACAAGCAAATTTTCAAGTAGATCATAAAGTAACTTATCTATATTAAAGTATATATTAGTATGTTATAGCAATTTATAATAAAATATACTCAGGTATATTATTAAAAATCAATTAGGAATTCGAAATAATAATATCATGGAAAATAATTTTTTAAGAAATCTGGTATTCCATCAAATATATTTTACTTACGTGAATTCATTTTGTTCTTCATTGATAAGGCTTTACAATAGCATATATAAACAAGACTATCCAAACATTAGATAGTACATACATTCAATACAGAGATATAGATATTGTTAAAAGGAATTTGCTTTTTTATTCAACGCAGAACATGAGATAATCTATCGTACACGTTATATATGAAAATCTGAGACATTTAAAAATACATATGCATATACATACACACACAGACACATATACATATACACATCCATAGTTACATGCATATATATATATTTATTTGGATCTCTGATATTACACACACACACACACACACACACACACACACACACACACATATATATATATATATATATATATATATATATATATATATATATATATATATGCACCTCTCTTCATGTGTGTGTCTCTGTGTGTGTGTATTTGGCTATACTTCAGACAAGTTCTGTGCTTAGTACTTAGTTACTAGTAATATATTCATATCAAACATTCTATTCAGTAACAATCTCTATAACTATTTGACAGCTTTATAGATAAAGAATTTTTGCGCTTGAACTTAAGTCAAAAGAAAATAAATGATAGATTTTTACATGAAATATATCTTTCCCTTTTGTATCCTTTTCAATAGATATATAAATACAGAAAACTTCTCATACACAGGAACACAAACATACAAACATTTATGTAAAATAATACCTAAATTTTAATGATTAATTTTTGATCGATAGACGACAGAGACAAATCTAACTACCCATATATTTACTTTCGTTGGTCTGAGATTGTGTATCACTGACACAATGAGAACAAATATTTCACTGCCTTTATTACTACTTTATCGAATTGCTTCTTGTTTGGTCTCTCCACAACTCAAATGCAGTTACTTTCTTTAAAACATTTCATTTTTATATTAATATATTTTGATAAAATCAGACTATATGAAGCGAAATGTTTGAAAAAACTGGATGCTATAAAAATTAAGAAGAGAGTTTATATAAATGGGTCTCTCGGTTGAATTCAATGATGTAAAATATATAAAGAGTCGGAAGTCGTTTTGAGTAAACATAAATAACTTCGAGAGATAAAATTATTATCAAATATCTATCGTATTTGTTATAACCTATATGATAGGGGGATTGACAAAACGTAAGCGAATATTTCATATTTTCTTTTCATTTTCAGTAAGTGCAACCAAGAAGATAATGTATTGTAAAATACAATGTGATGAGTGTTTCATGTGAGTGTGTGTATGTGTGTGTGTAATGCATAATGTAAATATATATAAGTATGTATGTGTGTGTGTGTGTGTGTTTAAGTACATGCACATATATACGGTATTTTCATAAAACTGTTACTTAATAAAATGAAGGCAAGTTTGTGAAAATGTCGCAAGACGGAATTTAATCGTACAAAAATACATTCACGCCAAAAAACAGACAAAAAAACTAGAATAATTATACAAGCATATACTCTAAAACATACAAATAATTTATTCACTTGCACAAGCAATCATAGGTGTGCGTGGGCATAAAGTACGTGGGCATAAAGTGTGCATGTATGTGTATATGAACGTATAAACACACACACATGTATATATGTATATATATATATATATGTATGTGTGTGTGTGTGTATGTGTGTGCTTGTGTGTGTCTGTGTGTGTG
>NC_068985.1:88850356-88852393 GCF_001194135.2 Octopus bimaculoides
GATGATGACGATGATGACGATGATGATGATGCTGATGCTGCTGCTGCTGCTGCTGCTGATGATGATGATGATGATGATGATGATGAAGACGACGGCGACGACGACGACGACGACGACGACGACGATGATGTTGATAATTATGATGATGGTGAAACAATTTTAGAAATTATAATGATGAGCATGTATAGCATAAAGAAGGATACTAATTATGAAGATGAGAGTCACTTCCGTCGATTTAGCTGTTTAAGTGTTTGAAGGGGAATTTGAATAGGGAAAAAAGAGATGAAATGAAAGAAGGATCAGATTTTGAAATAAAAGGAGAATATTTGCGATAGATGTTTAAATGTAATGTTTGTCCAGATATGGAATATTTGATATGAATTCAAAATGGGGACACTGGTGATATTGACGTTATTAGAGCGTGGGCAGATGTGTCTTCTGATAGCAGGATGTAATTCTTTAAAAAATTCTGATTCATCAACTCAAATTGTTTCGAAGCATTATGTCACATTTTGCACTGTGGAGATCGATCGATCCCCTATCTTTCCCAAGAAGTAATTAAGTTCTAAATAATAATAATAATAATAATAAAAATAATAATAATAGTAATAATAATGATAACAACAACAACAACCATAACAATAATAATGAAAATAATACTAATAATAATAATGGTGATGATGTTGATGTTGACATTGATGATGATGATGATGATGATGGTGATGATGATATTGATGATGATGATCATCATCATCATATGGCTGTAGGAAGCAACTTCTGGTAAACAGAGCAATTATAGAGGACCGTAAGAGGATTTGGATAAACCTGGACATTAAGTGGATTGATGAGAAGAAAGCATTTGAGAATGTTCCATACTTATGGATACTGGAATATCTTCACACAAATAGGGAAGTCCCTCCACTCCTAAAATATTTTAAACATGCAATGGTAAACTGGAAAACTAGTATAACATTAAAAAATGTCTCACAAGATATTAAAACCTACCCTATTCCCATAAAGAGAGGAATTTTCCAAGGCGACTCTCTGCCACTCCTGCTTTCCTGCCTTTCGGAGAAATTCGGAATGTAAGGAACACAGAATGTGACAAGCAGACTAGGCTCACAATCTTTTCTGCGACACTTGCCAAAGCATGACAATCATTCTTTCAATAGCTACATCAGTGCACACACATACATATTTACTTAATGCTCACAAGTCTTGGACATGATACCAGAAAAATGTCATATTCCGCTCAGAATGCAAGACTTTATCTGGCTGAAGAATGAATATAAGTGGTGTAGCAAGAAAAACGCTGAGAATGGAGAAAAAATCTGACTGAGAGTCGCAACATCTGCCTCTAAAAGGCTACTGATGTTCTAAATGATCGTTTTGTCAGTTGCATGGATGAGTAGCACCGGACAACTCTAGTGTAACGGTGAACGTGGTCAAATGAACTACAGACCTGACGAGGCATCGAATCCAAAATTCGGAAACGAATCGCAGCAGCTCATTCAGTTCAATAGTGTCTACCCTATCTGCGATCCCTCTGTAACACCCTCTTTTAAATATAAAGATAAACCATTCAAGGTTCTATGAATGGCTTCAAAATGAATGCATACAAAAATAACAAGACATATCATATTATGGGCAAGAGAACCGTTTCCAGTAGAAGATGTACGATATTTTTAGGAATATTAAATATATATTAGCAATTATTCTGCAGTTGAATAATCGAATCGTTTTCGGGAATTATACTCTACATTTTCAGTCAGCAATATCTATTTTATATGGAAACACACAATGCAATATAGATCTTCACTATATATTAACTAACTGATCACATTGAAGTGATTGGAGAAGGAAAATTAGTCTCTGCATTTTATATATGTATATATATATATATATATATATATATATATATATATGCGGGTGTGTGTATCTGTCTGTCTGTCTGTCTGCTTCAGTCACTCTCTCTCTCTCTCTTTTTCTCTCTCTCCCTGTTTCTTTCTGTTGATATATATACATGTATATATATAT
>NC_068985.1:88852715-88853523 GCF_001194135.2 Octopus bimaculoides
TATATATATATATATATATATATATATATATATTAGTAGAAACATCCTGCGGTTTATTTTAGACCATATTTGTTTTACGCATGTTCATATTTATATATTCACTTTGTTTCGTTCTCAATGTTTTGTTTGCGAAAATAAAATAATGCACTTAAACAACCGAAATGCTGAAAATTATTAGAAAGAATACAGAAAGAAAGAAACAAAGCGCTTCTGCATGAATATTTGAATAAACTTATTTCTTTTTTCACTTCTTTAGATATTAACTAATCTGTATATGAGCCTCTTGCTATTAATTCTATATCTGTGAAATTAAACTTGATGTTTGTACTCTGAAATCCCTCTTAGATATTTATTCGAGATACTTCCTTAACTTTATAAAACCAGAAAACGATATACGTTGCGCCACCTTTCCGAAATATAACTAGAAATCATGTTAATTACAAACAAATTTAAAAACAAAATGAATAAGTATAAACAGTTTAGTTTGCTGCTCTAAGCGCTAGATTTGCTGTGTAGTTAAGAAATTCGCTTTGCAACCACATGGTTTCGGTTTCAGTCTATCTGTGCGGCACTTCCAGGTTAGTTTCTTTTGTGTTTTTCTAATATAGCTTGAGAACTGGCATTATATTTTTTCAAGTTTGTGTATACATTGGTTTGAAACTTAATATAAGGAATGTCTTATTACTCACGTAAATCCATAAGTACATACGTGCATACTTACATACATGCATATATACATACATACATACATACATACATGCATATATACATACATACATACATACATACATATCATGAACTAACTGTT
>NC_068985.1:88854242-88856045 GCF_001194135.2 Octopus bimaculoides
GAAAGAGAAAGAGATAGAGTAGCGTCGGAGGATATGAGTTTACGAAAACTACTTACAGTTGGAAGACGCTGCGTTCAATCATGTGAAAACAAATAGTAAATGAGTATATGCATGTATACGTACAGGTATGTGCATACCGACATCCACCTGTATGTATAGGTGCATATCTGGGTACAGGACATTGCAAACAAACGTAGACGAGAACACACGAGCCACATAGAGAACATTCTACTTCATCAGCTACCCACGTGTTAACACCGGCGTTTCGACGAGCTTCGGGCAGGACGCATCGTTAAAACGACTCGTCTCATGGATCGCAGATTAAATTTGTATACGAAAATTAAATCTAGCCATGGAGGAATACGTGGCGGACAAAAAACAAGACAGGAAAACAAACAGAAAAGTCTTTATAGTAGTAGTAGTAACTGAAAAGGAGGAATTTCGATTATACCCGCGTGGTGAGTTGTAATATATATAAGAAATTAAAAAAGGAAAATACACAGACTTTACCTCGTTTTAATATAATTTTTAATATATCGACATATCAATAAACCCCTTGATTTCTTCCTACATCCTTTTTGTTCCTCTGTCAATAGACCTTACATTTTCCGTGAAATTCTAAACTTCATCTGCTTTAGCTGCAATTAATACATCCCAGTTTAATGGTAAGGAAATAATAGGTCTATAATTGCTCGGTCCCCTATCTATTACTCCTCCTCCTCCTCCTCCTCCTTTCTTCTTCTCGACCACGTCGTCTTCATATCTATCAGCCCTATCACCATCATCACTAGCGCTAAATAAGATGTTCTAAACGTGTAAATTTTAGACAATAAGTAAAGGAACGTTTTTGAAGAATTCACGTGTTACGATGATTACCTCTTTTTCACATGGTTCCAAATATAATTGATTTATTTTGGAATCAGTCACATATTCTTCGAAGACCAGAATCTGAGAAATGCTCTCAATTATTTGGGCCTTTTATATTTTCAGAGAACATTTCCAGTCCCAGATTCAATGTTCCTCAAACACACGCACAAACACACACCCACGCCCACACACATGTTCATAAAAGACTCCTGAATAGTGCAATATAAACATACTCACGATATACTTTAAACGCGTGTCTCTTTCATGAGTGCAATGTTTTCATTTAAGCATAATTTTTGTTTTTTTCAGTTTGTGTTGTTTATGTTGTTAAGTTACACCTACAGATGTATCATTTTCCTCCTATTCATTCTTCTCAAACAATATTTGTGACTGAGAGCCGTTAGTACCTAACAGCCTACAGATCAATTTGTAGGTATATATTCGTTCAACCTTCTCAACTGGGAAAGCAAATATCTTACATTATTTACATTTGACGGATATCTGTCCTCATCTTGTTTGTTTTTAACACAACGTTTCGGCTGATATAGCTTCCAGCTTTCATCAAGTGTCTTGGCGAAATTTCGAACCTGGGTTCTCATTCCTAGGGTATTTTTCGATATTATTATTATTATTATTATTATTATTATTATTATTATTATTATTATTATTATTATTATTATTATTATTATTCACGTATCTGCCTGGAATCGAAGTCGGAACCTTGGGGTTAGTAGCCGCGCTCTTAACATCTACGCCATATAGTTAGTTTATAACGAATCAGTGCAAGTGTATTTAATATCACAAAGAACACTCGCCTAAAATCAGTCTAAATTTTCCTCATTAGGATTCTTTACGTAGAAGTAATATCATTGTCATTTATAGTAATACTGCTTTAACTACTGCCAATGTTGTTGCTGCTGGTGCTGTCCTTCCCCC
>NC_068985.1:88856301-88856958 GCF_001194135.2 Octopus bimaculoides
TACTACTACTACTACTACTACTACTACTACTACTACTACTACTACTACTACTACTACTACTACTACTAAAAATGATATAGCTGTTTCTCATGCTGTTGCCATATTCTCTACAAGAAGTGAATTATCTGATGCAAAAATATATAGAGAATACACGGATTATGGAAATGAGGCATATTATACTAAGAAATCGTTCCTCTGCATTTCACCATTCTACCATTCTAATTTAATGACGTATTTCTATGCATCCTGTACTGTCAGTGACAATTAATTGCTATTTATTCATAGCACACATCGCGTTAGCAATAACGTAGGCAAAAATATATTAAATGAGTCCCGTTTGCTTTTTTTTCCCCGAAAAGCACAATTTTGCACCGAATAATTAAAATTTTGATTTTAATAGTGCAAATAAACTTTGGAAGTATGTCACAGTAAACATTAAAATTTTACATGTTATTGTTTTTTTCTGTCCGAAATTTCAAACGAATTATCGTTGAAATTGAATTCTTTAAATGCTATGTTAGTTTCAGCTATTAATGATACTGGTTGCCTTCTGTTTGTTTAGACTGTTATTCCCACTGAAAACAAAACGGTGAAAACATTGACAAATGATTACTCATTCTAAATTCTCTCTCTCTCTCTCTCTCTCTCTCTCTCTCT
>NC_068985.1:88857390-88858654 GCF_001194135.2 Octopus bimaculoides
TATATATATGTGCATATATATGTGCATATATACACACAGACATATACATATATGCAAGTGTTTGTGTATACATATATGTGTATGAATATATAAATATATGTATGTGTGTATGCATATAAGTATATGTATATATATATATATGTGTGTGTGTGTGTGTGTGTGTGTGTGTGTGTATACATATATATGTCTGTATGTATTCACATCCAAATATACATACAAACATAATTAATTAAATAAACAAATAAATCCATAAACATAAATATTTGCAAATCATCTTTTTCATGTTCAAGTTAATTCTAGCATTATTACAAGTTAATGATCTTTGTGTTGTATTTGTTTACGTAAAATTTCTCTTCTCTTTTCATAAATATGTTCATTGTGTATGTTGTTTCCATTGTGATCACCAACCCCATTATATCTATTATTAATTATGAAAAAAAAAGTGTGTTTTATGACAACTCCGTGATAAACACAGTGCGACGCATGAATAAGAGACTGAAATAACTAAGCAAAACAGTTTTGATATAAATTAAAAAGTGTAATAGTATTGAAAATATATGATCAGTGAATGTTTTTTTTTTTATGTCTGTACTGGTGGGTGTATTTGAATTTCAGTTATAACAATATGTGATTGCTTCAGATAGGCATATCGTTAATGTTGTTTGTAATTGATGTGGCCAGCATCTAAATCTCTCTCATTTCAAAATATAATCCAACATTTTTCAACCCCGAGCAGTATATATGCACCTTATCCCAAAGTGTGTCACCACAATATCATTTCCGGTTCTACTCCATTTGAATTGAATGAAATTTAGCGAACATTAGCATGCCGGGATCTCCTCCGTGTAATTGGGTGTCCTGTTCCCAAATTTATAATCGTTATTAAATTTGTGGCCTATGTGCTAAGTGCATTTAGAAGACCAGAAAATGATACCCAGATCATCTAATACTTGTGTAATAATTCTTAACTGAACGGTTATATGTACACACTAATATAATCACGAGAAAATTGGTAACATATTTTAGACGGACTTAGCATTGTTTCTAGTGACAAAGGGTTTATTGCAAACCCTTATGGTTTTATTACTTATTTGCTTATTCCGGCTTTATATACTTATGAATATCGAATGTGTTTGTGTCTGTGTTTATCCCCTATCCCTGCTTGGCAACTTGCATTGGTGTGTACACGTCCCGTAACTTAGCGGTTCAACAAAACAAACGATAACATAAGTACCTGGTTTAAAAATTAAAAAAAAAAAGTACT
>NC_068985.1:88859410-88863879 GCF_001194135.2 Octopus bimaculoides
TTTTCACAGGTTATAAAGTAAGAACATTAGGTAAAAGCACTTGGGAATAGTTTTCATATTGGAGGAGAGGACAATAACCTAGGCTGTAAAATACTTTTGCCACTTGGTGAAACAAAGTAAATTAGGTTTACTAAAATGTGAAGAACGAAATACGATATTTGCTATTGTTTTTACTTAACCTCATCATCATAATATAACTAACACGAAATTTATTTTGTTCGAAATTGAAATGCTGTAATACATAGTATCAGCTAAACCAATCCAATACGGAGGGTACAAGAGGTAAAATATATTAACGTATTATGAGTAAAATACGTTACACAGCAAATGCTATTGTTATAAAAACACCAACAAAGCAAACATAATACATAAATATATCCCTGTCAAGAACAAAAAAAACAAAAACAAAAAGAAACATCATCACACTCACCATTACTATCATAATCCACACAAATGTCATCTTTATTTACAAGTTATATACATCGTGATGATGTTAATATGAGTATCATTAATAACTTCAAAGTAACCAGCAAAAAGTTTGTTATAATCAGAGTGAATGATATAAGTAAAATGCAAATACTGATAATAACGTTGTATCGCATGCTGTTCAGGTTTCTTATCAAATCAGGTGCCGCTGATATTACTAATGATAAATAGTGTTTGCGATAATAACAGTTACAAAAGTTGGGTAGATAACTTCTTTAACAGGGATAAAGTTCCTGTTACAATTGGTAGAGACAGGTTTGGGTAAATCGGATTCGCGCGGATGGTGATGTAAAGAATCGTGGTGAGGAAATTAACTGATGGAGTTAAGTTGAATAACCGTCGTCGTCATTGTCATCATCATCGTCGTCGTCGTCGTCATCATCAGCATTTTCTTCTTCTTCTTCTTCTTCTTCTTCTTCTTCTTCTTCTTCTTCTTCTTCTTCTTCTTTTTCTTCTTCTTCTTCTCCTCCTTCTCCCTCTTCTTCTTCTTCTTCCCCTTCTTCTTCTAATACTACTGCTTGCATTTTTATAATTCTATTACAAATACGACTGCTAGTACTGCTATTACAATTACAACTACTGCTGTTTCTACAACTGCTACCACCACCACCACCACCGTATGTGTGGGTTTGTGTGTGTGTGTGTGTGTGCGTGTGTGTGTGTGTGTGTGTGTGTGTGTGTTTTAAAGATGCTGCGAATGATTCGAGAATACGTCGTAATTAAATGAACTTTAAACTTTTAACTCCAGTGGTCAGAGAATAACCTTATTCTTCACAAAAAAAAAAACAATCTACATTATACTTTAATGGAAATTATATCAGTTTACGTATTCTTAAGGAGAGTTTGGCTTAAGTAATTTATATTAACATGTATCACAAAAGAGAACCGGATGGATGGCAACAAAGAAAATAAGGAATCACATTCTGCTTCGAGTCATAATATTTTAGTATGTATATTTCTGAGTTTTGTGACTTAAAGTGTTGTTTTTAATATATGAAACATGCCATCGTTAACTGGCATTTAACTATGTTAAGACGATATAGTTTCGTTAAGACGATATGATTTCGCTGATATCGTCTTCAAGTCTTGAATAATTATTTCGTATTCCTTCCTTATTTATATACCAGGATTGGTTTAATGATAAATAGGCATACCGTTGTGTGTGTGTGCGCGCGCGTGTGCGTCTTCTTGTAGGTTTGTGGATGTATTTCTATATGGAGTGTGTATAGAAAACTTACAATTAACCGAAATGTGCACAAGCTGAAGCATACCGTAAGTATCTGCTCTTGATATCGCAAACGTTTGGCATAAAGTGTTGTGAATAGGAGAGACAAAATAAACAAAAGTTATAACCGGCGACATGTTTTCGACTGGATTATATCGACATGTTTTACTGTGAAACACGCAACAATATTTATATTAAATTACATTCTTAATTATGATTTGAGCAGTGAAATGTTTTACTGCCATATATATGTATGTATGTCTGTGTTTGTGTGTATGTGTGTGTGGGGGGGTGTTTTTGTTTTCTCATATAATTTTAGAATTGCGTCAAAATATTTTCATTTCAACAGGATCAATATGGAATACTACACATCTTACGTCGGTTGCATTTTAACCATACAAATATCATTATCATTTTCAAACTGTTCTTTAAAAATGTATACAGAAGGTCAGCGATTCGACTTTGGATTTAGAAAAATTCTTTATTGGAATAATTCTACGATATAAGTAAAATGTTTTCCCTGTTAACACTCAGGCTATTTTGAAACATTTGAAGAGGTGGTTTTAATTGAAAAAAAGTTGTATAATGCAACAGATAGCATATTTCATTCTTCAAGTTACTAAATGTGAATGCGTGTTGCCGGTGTTGATATAAAATATATAATCTCCCCATTATTGAGGAGAACTAATATACATTTCAGGTAACTTGAGCAGGTAAATGATAATGCTTTCTGTTAAACGATACTCCGTGTATTTATGAAGACCATATCTTTGTGTATAGAGTGAGAAAATAACGATCATTATAAATAGAAGCAGAACATGTAGGCTAAGATCATAAAGTCAGTACATCGGTCTAGGGAGATAGGAATATTTAGAATGACTAGTAGTAAACTTAATCGTGCTAAAGCAGAAGAATTACAAATACAAAAAAAAAAAAAAAAAAAAACTCAAAAGATAAAATGTAACGTCATGTCTAGTAGACAAGGAGAGATCTACAACCAAATAAAGAAAGAAAATAGATTTAGAGTAAAAGAAAGTGGCAGACAACAATAGAACTATTTTAATAGGAAAAACACAGGAAACTTTGGTAAGTAATGGAATAAGATTTTGAAAGAAAAACATGTCTAAATTGATCAATGGATACGATTTCTAGGAGAGGTATTCTACTCCTTATGCTGTACAAGAAAGAATATATAAGGCTGTTTAGTTATGTTTCATCTACTTTGATAATACAAAGATGCGTATTAAAAGAAATTGCTACAGCCAAAAGAAATCAACAGAGAGGTGGATATTGACATCAAAGTAATAGATTTTTGCTTTCCATTATAGATCCGATTACTCAACTTGTCATCGAGCTTTCAGGCGCTGCACTTATATATTGAAGACACAGTGCTTTAAAATGCTGCAAGCTCAATGGTGAAGATCCTTGGTAATTTATTCCAGAAGAAAGATATTTAAAAGTCTGAAAACATCATCGAGTAATCAATAGCAAAATAGTCTAGGAATCAATGTTTATACGTTAGTATTTACCGATGAAGCGGAAGTCGTCCGATGGTAGTAATTTCAGAGGATCTGTATGGGTTTAGAAACTGTAATTTATCATTTGAAAGAGAGAATTAATATATACCAGATAGATTGTATTGCCTAAATTTTAAATATTCAAGAATATAATTATCATTCGTCAGCAAATAGAATTGTCCACAAAGTAGTGCATAGTACTGTAATGAGCAACCTACATAGTATATCGACCTGATAGATACATCTGCCAGACTGCGAAACCAACTGCAAATATAATATATAAAAGAAAAACTGACAGTTCTTGGAGCAATGTACCACAAAGTAAGAGGACATCATCTATAATTTGAGATACATCAAACAAAGGATATTTTCGGGAATATTCCATTGTAATCATGTTGGTGATATATGCTAGCGTTTCATGCCTTAAAGTGGCTTGTATTTAAGGAATGACCATACGTTTAGTTACACTCTATTCCCACGGGTAAACAAAATTGCTTAATATGATTAGTCACAACTGGAATGTTTACCATACTCAAAGTAAATACAAACATTTTTAACTCATAGAGTCATATTGACAATTACGAGAAAAGACGACTGTGATTGGAAATTGATGAAGTTTCAATCCTATGGCTTTAAAGAAGCGTTATCAATATGCAATCATTTTCGTCGGTTGGTGTAAGATACAGTTATGACTGCAACTGATGCATTCATTCCTATTTTAAATGTTTGCTGAGTGTAAAAGTTTCATCGAAATTTTTAGCCAGCCAAAATGGTGTTGTTTACAGCTTGAATGGCCTATTAAGTCTATTTTGCTGAGATCCTGATTTATTATATAGAGCAATGGATAGTGATTTTATAATTGAAGAGTGCCATACGAGTGTTGAGAGAATTACCTTTTGAATGCTACTGAAAAATAATTTTATTACTCAAACGCACCAACCCGATAAAAAATGGATTTGTCACTCGTTTCGGACTTTTGACATTTGTCACGCTGTGGCCCCGACTTGAAGCATGTTTAGCTGGAGGAACCGACTCCGATACTTTTCTTTAAGCTTTCTCTTTTATTTGCCGTTCTGATAGATTACAGGGACATAAACACGCAAACTCTTGTCGTCAAGCACTGGTGGGGGAGAAACACCAACAAAGACAGATACAAACGTATACATATACAAAAGCACTTACACACACACACACACACACACACACACACACACACACACACACACACACACACACACACA
>NC_068985.1:88863889-88866113 GCF_001194135.2 Octopus bimaculoides
CACACACACACACACACACACACACACACACACACACACACACGCACGCACACACACACACTCACGCACAAGTCGGACTTTTTTCACCTCCGCGTACCAAACCCACTCACATGGATTCTATCAAGCGGAAACTATTGTAGAAGTCACTTGCTCAAGGTGGCACGTAGCGTTACTTAACCCAGTATCCCGTGGCTAGGAGCAAACTTCTTACTACACACCAATGTGTGCGCCTATCTAGCAAGTAATGAAAAGATATGCCACAAAGTATAAGACTACACGTCATTTATGAATTCCAACGCTGCATAATCCAAATAACCGGAGAACAGCGGTCAAAAATCCGAAAGCATTGCGATATTGAAAATATGCGTCTACAAAACCTGACGTTAATTCATTACACCTGGATATTCATTGAAAATATGTAATAAATATAAAATGAAGATTGAAACGGAAATTAAAACAACAAAAACATTATAAGAGAACATGGTATTTTTCACACTCTTTATATATGAGCAAATGAGTTAAGTTAGATTCAAATATATTATAACTGCTCTCGAGAATCATTAAAGCAATTTAACATGACATATATTTCGAAATATTTCATCAAATATGTAATTACAATGAAATATTGCCAATAAGGTGTGTCTGCATAAAATAGTTAAAGACTTATATTTCCTAATAATTATTAAAGAAATATGGCTGACGACATAATTACATTTCGGAATTACATTTGCTTTACATTTTTCGCGTCAATATAATCTGTAATGAAATTATATACAAATGGGTGCTGATATATTGATTGTGGCAGAAATATATAGATGTTTACACCCTCACCTTTTGTATTTATAAATATTTTTGACTTCAACGTATAGAACAAAAACATTTTATCGTATTCGCGAATAAACAAACACACATACACACACAAACGTATATATTGCTAGTTGTTTACATATATATGCACGTACAAACAGTTATATATATATAAATGCTTACACGCATTTATGCATCTATGCATTTATATATGCATATATATACACACACACAAATGAATGTATATATGTGTCAGTGTATTAACCATGCAAGTTATTGTCTACACTAGAACATTGTTACCTATACATATCCACACTTGTCTTTTGTGTGTGTGTGTGTGTGTATGTGTGTCTGTGTGTGTGTGTGTGTGTGTGTCTGTGTGTGTGTGTATGTGTGTGTATTCACAGTGTATATATGTATAAACATGTGTGCATTTTGGGATTATGTTAAAATTTTATGGGAGCCATATTGTCTGTGAAACGGTCTTATTTATGGCATCAACGCCCTTCCATACATAAATAACTTGTTCATATTCATGATTTACAAATATGAATCCAATATCATTTTTACATTTGAATTGTTCCAAGATAATTGTAATAACTATATACTGTAGTTTCATATTTCCTTGTACTGTACTTATGTCACCAGCCTTTAGGCAATAATATAAATATATGTGATCCTATGCATTTCTCGTTAATCATACTTCGTATGTATGTATATGCGTGCGTATGCATGTGAATATAATATGGGTATGTGTATGTGTTTTATTTTTTCTATGTATGTCTGTTGTCAAGTACGATTGTTTGAGTGGGTTTCTGTATGTATTTTCCTCATTCAGGAACAGTACAATCTCAATTATATTTATGTTTCCCGTCTGTTGTGAGATTGTAAAATAAATTCTTGAGTTTTCTTGTACTTCTACTTGTATTACATCCCTTTACTGCCTGAAGCCATTGTTTAAATGAAGATATAATATACCATTATGATATCAATATTTTACTATACGCAAAATTGTATAATTCCATAACACAAAGCAAAGATTGGGGCTAAAAAATGAGGGAATAATTGTGTGAGGTAGAAAGATTTGTAATATTATATCTGATTTAGTAAACGATGTATTGAAAAATAAAACAGAATGATATGCATAATGAAGCATTAAAACAAACGGTATGTACTTTATACACAATGTTTCATGATGTTTGCGCCGTGTCGGTGAACAAATCCTAAATAATGTTCTAATATATTTATTGAGAGATCGGTGTAAGTTTCCATGAATCCCAAACGTCCTATAAAATATGTTACTTCGATACACTTACCTCACAAACGAATAAAATAAACCTTTAATGTATGATTTTACCGACGTATGTATGTTTTTTGTGTAAGTATATATATATATAGATATAAATATATATATATA
>NC_068985.1:88866399-88867342 GCF_001194135.2 Octopus bimaculoides
ATATATATATATATATATATATATATATATAGAGAGAGAGAGAGAGAGAGAGAGAGAGAGAGAGAGAGAGAGAGAAGGATGACCAGTAGGGTATACATATATATATATTTATATATAACTATATATGTGAGTACGTATGTGTGAGCATGCATATGTACCTAGCAACACATCCTGATTCTCATATGCCAGTGTATATATTTTCGCCATATGGTTACATGACATATGTATATTTCTCTGTAATAGAAAATATGTCCTTAATAGATTTTCTCTGAGATTATATGTTTGAAACATCACGCTTTATATAATCAAATTGATAACATCTAATTCCGACGTATGGTGTTCCTACCTGTAATTAATTAGCATGAATAAGTAGTAAATCTACGGAGAGTGGCGTAGAAGTACATATCAATAAGGATATATATTTAGGGAGATGATTATGTAAAATCTGCATAACGCTATATAATTAGGCTGATGAATACATAAAAATTATTCAGGTTGTTTTGGAAGCAATTAGAAGCATTAATACCACAGCAGCTAATACGACCACACCGCTGCCTCCAACGACACCAGCAACGATATTCAAAAGATTCTCACCAACACTATAAAGAATCAGCAGCGACTGTTCTGCTTCAACGGCCAATAGCCGCTGACACTGCTGCTATAGAACCTGAAAGCTCACTGACAATAATGTTCTCAAAGAGTTTGACCCGATTTCAGAGAATGACTGCCAACTGAAACTGTCCAACTTAACTACCAGCCACAAGGCCAAGCCACCTCCTGCAACTGCTGTTGTTACTACTACTACTACTACTACTACTACTACTACTACTACTACTACTACTACTACTACTACTACTACTACGACTACTACTACTACTACTACTACTACTGCTACTGCTACTACTACTACTACTACTACTACTACTACTACTACTACTACTAC
>NC_068985.1:88868943-88870921 GCF_001194135.2 Octopus bimaculoides
AACGTATCTGTCAAGACCTACCAAAAACTGAACAAATATAAAGATCTTGAAATAGAAAATAGCAAAATGTGGAAAACAATACCTATTCTCATAGGTGCCCTGGGAATGACAGCGAAACGGGCTGATTACTAACTAGATCAGATTCCAGGAATCCCCCAAATGGCTGAAGTTCAAAAGATAGTACTCATGGGAACTGCCCATATCCTACGTAAAATACTGTCTATGTGATCTCAAATTTTAAAGCAAACACATAATTTTCTTATGGCTCCTTAAATATTCACTTGAACAAAACTGTACAAATCCAAATATATGGTACCCTAGGCATAACACCTACATGAACTTCTAACTTGTTGTCTCTTGAGGTCTCTGGGTGAGACTTGGATCCAACTTGTACAAATGCAAAACAAAAGTCAAACATAAAATAATAATAATAATAATAATAATATTATTATTAATAATAATATTAATGACAACATCAAAAGTATCAACAACAACGACAACAAAAAACAACAACAATAATAATAAAAATGTCCCCGTTACAAGTGCCATTCCCACCACTACTGCTGCTACTACTGCTGCCACAACTGACCGGCTCACTCACACCAGCGGAACTCCAGCTACTAAGCCGAGGACCTAAGTTTATAA
Source organism: Octopus bimaculoides (assembly GCF_001194135.2). Taxonomy (NCBI): domain Eukaryota; kingdom Metazoa; phylum Mollusca; class Cephalopoda; order Octopoda; family Octopodidae; genus Octopus; species Octopus bimaculoides. The sequence goes on from NC_068985.1 coordinate 88,869,589, forward strand.
CAACACAACGTTTACTTCTCTGACATAGTGGAAACCAACAAACTTAAACTTAGAACTAAAATTCCGGGAATCGTAGGCCCGTTTTCAGAAATTTCTTGGATTTTCTCTAAATACCTCAAACCCTTATTTTATACATTCGCCACGTTATTATCTCACCCTCTTTCAACTTCTTCTTCCAAATGTTTGATAATCGGCCACCATGCTAGACCGGTAAATCCACAAGTGATTATTAATTCTCTTTCTCGCTCTCTCTTTATTTTCTCTCATTCCTTTCTGTTGAAGAGCGTAGACTCGAAACGTAATACACTATTTCACTTACTCGAGCGCCAAGCCAATACATCTGCTTGTTGCTCTTGCACCTGTACAAATGCAAAACAAAAGGCAAACATAAAATAATAATAATAATAATAATAATAATAATAATAATAATAATAATAATAATAATAATAATAATAATAATAATAATAATATTATTAATAATATTAGTATTAATGACAACATCAACATACCGGACTATTTGTGACGCACATGGAATGGATTTCTTTTGAGGTGGGGTGCCTGAACTCACTAGCCGATGAATTCGTGAGTGCCTTTTCTTCTCGTTTGTTTTTGGTGTCGCATGGCCAGAAATTACCGTGAATTATTTTAGAGACACTTTCAAATGTATATACGTGTGTGTATATCTGACGATTCCCTGCCCTTATTTTTGTATAATTTATATTTGATACCTCTAAGTTAGATGGTTAAACCGTAATCCCTTCACACGGGACTTTTTTTCATACGGGACTATTTGTGATGCACATGGAATGGATTTCTTTTGAGGTGGGGTGCCTGAACTCACTAGCCGATGAATTCGTCAGTGCCTTTTCTTCTCGTTGGTTTTTGGTGTCGCATCGCCAGAAATTACCGTGAATTTTTTTAGAGACACTTTCAAATTTATCAGAATATTGGGCTGAAGAGTTGGAATAGATTAATATCTTAACCGCGAAACGGTCGTATCCAAATAACTAAAGGCAGGTTTGTTTTTGCTTTTCACTCTGTTTTTTTGTTCTATGTGTGCCATAAATATCGCCATCCATTTAGAGAAAAATTTGTAGTTTAGAATCAGTAGTTCTTTGAATGCTATTTCTAAATTTTCAGTATGTTGGAGAAGCAACTCAATGCTAATCACTGTATATTTATGATGATAAATGATTTTACCGATAAAGGTTTTTTCATACTGAACTACTTGGCAAAATTGTTAATTATTAATTCTATTACTAATTGACGATTCCCTGCCCTTATTCTTGTATAATTTATATTTGATACCTCTAAGTTAGATGGTTAAACCGTA
>NC_068985.1:88871264-88872446 GCF_001194135.2 Octopus bimaculoides
CACACACATATATATATATATATGTATATATATATATATATATATATATATATATATATATATGTGTGTGTGTGTGTGTGTATGTATGTATTTATATACATAAATACGCATAAATAGCATTCTTATTACCATAAAAACAATAATATCAATAATAATAATAACATCATTAACATTATTATTATCATTATTATTATAATTATTATTATTATTATTATTAATATCATCATCGTCGTCACCATCATCATCATCATCATCGTCGTCGTGATCGTCGTCGTCATAATCACCACCATCTTCTTTTTCGTCTTATTCCCATTCATTAGCATCTCCATCATTCTTATTCCTCGATCTTGCGACCCATTTTGCAAATCGTTTTCGGCAGAATGTCATAAATGATATATTTATGCTTCATGATAAATTATATATTTTTGCGTGGAAGAACATAGTTAACGGTTACACCTTTTCAGAGTTGGACATAAAACTACGTCTTATATTTACAGCATTGACACAACACAATATTATTTAGATATTATCAGTCATTTAAATGTGAAAAGCCTGCAATACCACATCATTATCTGCAATATTTACAAAGCTTTGTATTAAATGACAAGATTTTATTCCCACGCCTTTCTTTCTTTCCATTCGATCGAAACTAAAACATGAGGCACCAGTGATTCAGAATGCCTTTATAGTCACATTTCTGAGTATTCTTTCATGCATTTATCAATATATGGAATCAGGTATTTGTGTCGATGTCGGAAATTCATGGGTGCCTTTGTGGATTTGCTATAATCATTATTGTATGCAGGACTGGCTGCCCTAAATTGCGAGAAAATAAGCATAACATAATTTGAAATGTTAAACACTCTTCTCTCACATTTCGGGATATAATGCACATTTAGCAGTCACCAAATAACTGTCAACTCTCCGGAAACTATTCCAAATTTCAACCAATTCTCGTTTCAATAGTTCTCAGGTCATTTCCACTTTGATATATGATTGTAGGGTCATCAACTGCTGAAAGATTTAACAAAATAACAAAATAACTATGGCATACTTAAACAATCACTCGGTTATGCATTCATTTATAATGATGTACACTACATGCACACAAATGCACGCAGACACACATATACATAATGCACACATACATACATACATACATACATACACACAAACTTATAT
>NC_068985.1:88872680-88876650 GCF_001194135.2 Octopus bimaculoides
TATATATACTGCTTGGGTTCTCGCAGCTCTTTGTAGAAGTATTTTAGCAAGGCATATTTTTCAAAACTTCTCCCTGTGATTCTTTTCATCATTTCGTCCCCATCGTCCCACATTTGTAACATGAGATATATGTATATACATTTTCGTATTCTATTTCTCTATAAACATATATGATATCATATTACGATACATGCATCATTCAAGGTTGCGTTAAAAGATTATTCGAGAAATAGCATGACATTTGTAGGATAATTGATTAGAAAGGGCATCTATCTCTACAGCTGATTCTCGATTCATGTTATAAATGGTAACGTTACATATCAATAGAATTGCTGGATGTTGCGGCATGAAAATGAATGACATAAAATATTTCTTTCCGTTTCACATCGGATTTATTAAAGGATAGATTCTCGTAAAAAAATCATTTCGTAGAGAAAGGTGAGGATTCGATTTTTTTAGGATCTAAAGAACGGGTGTGTTTCCTGTTCTATTCTATTCTCAGATGCATACTATTTCTTTCCACTCATTCAAATTGTCACTCTCACATACTGCATTTTTTTTTTACGAACTGAAAGAACAAGTGTCATAATTTTTTTAAAATGTTTTTATTCTTTTGAATTCCACAAAGTAAAAACAACGCATCATACAATTTACTTGAATAATTTTAAAATGTTCGATTACCATTGAGATGTTTTGAAATTTTGCTATCTTGCTATCCAATGTTAGAAACCTACTAGCTGGCGGTGCGCCACCCAGTCGCGTCCCAGCCACATATATCCAGACTCATTGTACCGGAAATAATGAAATACCGAAATCTTAAGCTTATCTTGCTACTTGCTCTTCTGTTATCTTAACAATAATAATTATTATAGAGCAGAAGATTATAACGTCCTGATAGTGACAGGAAACATAATTAAAATAATATGGCTATTATTGTTTTTAGTGGTAGTAATAATTTCGGTAGTAGAGACGGAACATGTAATTATATTAATACTTGTAATTGAGTGTCAGGTGAGTTTTAGTGTTATTGGTAACAGGTAATCCAACAATAATTGATACATAATCGGGACACCGGGAACTAAACCGAAAACTGTACCAAATGCCTGAGTGGTACGGAGGATAGATTTTGCTGAACATTCTGCAGGATGAAGTAAAACTGTCAATAGTAGCAGTTATCGCCTTACCCTTGCTACAAAAATTGCTGGTCTTGAGCCAGTAGTACTAGGGGTGGGTTTAAATGGATTGCATCGACCTCAGTATTTAACTGGTACTTTACTTTATCGACTCTAAATTATTGAAAAGTCAAATTTGGCATTTTCATTGGAATACGCGATTCAGAATCAGAATCGATGAATTTCATTAAATGTGGACATATTTCAAATTAGAATTGTCTATCAAGACATTGATAAAGATATCGGTCACATTAAGCGGATCTTGTTTATCATTTCATCGTGCTATGTGTCGATTCAATGATTTTTTTTATTATTATTTACATAATCGGATAGATTCAATTTGTAACGTAGCGATAAATACGAGAAGCATATGTCGTTCTATCTGGCAGTCTGGGCAACTATATCTTATAGAATGTATGGTAAGAAGGCAGTTGCTATTTCTGAGTGTATTACCCTGATACTGTAGCACATGTAGACTTAAAGAGCATGTATATGGTCATTATAATAACTACGCTCTATTATTTGTATATAGCGTGTGTGTGTATTTGTGGGAGAGTTAAAGGAAATTTTTGTCAGAGATATGCAGCAAAAAGTGAACCCAAAGTTTAAAGAAATGTATTTCGTGGCATTCTTTCAGTTGTTGAATAAAACATTCTCGTTTCTATCGACAATTTGTCTAATATGACAGAATATGATACTTTTTTGCGTACATGATTAAAGACTACATTCAATTGTACTGAATCATTCTGATGTGAAGTGTTATAAATATATAATTCATGGAATGCAATTTGTTATTAATCAGTTTATTTTATTCTAATATTCAGATATATTTAAATATATTTGTGTAAATGTGTTGGCAATAGGCGTCAATATTAATTTTCTTGTGACGTTGTGAGGAATATAACTAAAAACTTATTTTAGATTCTGAGAGAGAAGAATTAAGAAGAGAATGGCATGGTAGTTGTGGAGGTTCGCGTGCGAAGTTAGTATGTTACACACGAGAAAATGAACGGTTGACACTGTTATGTATGTAATGATTACAGCAATAAAGATGACTATTTTTATCTTCTTGTTCTAATTGGTCTTTTGTTGGCATTCAGACATTATCAAGTAGACATATATGAAGACAGGCCATGGTCAACTATCATTTCTGCATTTCAAGAACAATATTTGTTGTTTGTCTCCATTTTCCAATATAACGTGAAACATTACGAAAATATGGCTTCTAATTTATAAAGATCTAATAAGCACGCAAACCTTGTGAAATTCGTAAGGTTTTAACACGAAAGCTAATTAGGAAGACGGATTAATTAATAGAGCTACGACGTTGATGACGATGATGATAGTGATGATGTTGATGATGACGACAATGATGACGACTACGATGACAACAACGACGACAACGACAAATATGATTCTATTTCTGATGATTCTATGTCAAATATCATAAATGTATTACGGATGTTTCTGCTAATCATATACATAATAAGCATACTTATTGTAAATGCTTATACTGCTGATTTTAGTATTCTACACAGCCACGCCTGTGCCTACGCAGTCACGCCTGCACTTACACAGCCACGCATGCGCATTCATAGCTACGCCTGCGCCTACACAGCCGCGCCTGCGACTATACAGCTACGCTTGCGCTTAGGTATATATATACATTTGGTATCCACCATCACAAGGACATATGGAGAACAATTCTTCACATCCCTTATATCCACACCACTTTATCCATAGATAGTAACATGCGAGGAACCGAGGAATTGTTATATATTTTAAGTGGGAAAGCTGAGGAAGATTTACTATTTGTTGTATTGAAGACTGGAAAAAGAAAACATCATTGCACCGTAGGAACTAGTGTGATATAGGGCTTCTAAAGTCAATTAGTCAGCTTAATTACATGAACAAATTACTGGTAATTAGTTCAATGGAAATCAATTGGTGAGTGTCTTTCATGAAGAATATGTACAGCATTCTTTAATGATATCGTGTATATTGATATTTGTACTATAGTTATATTTTGGTGCTCTAATCTTCAGATTTTATGAATATCAATAGAATTATATCTTACGTTAAGTAACTTACTTCATGTGCCTAATAATCGGATTGTCGCAGATGCATTTATGGAGATGCGTTAATACCGGATACTTAATATGATCTGGTTTGCCTTAATTTTCAACACCTGCCTCTTCAATTACAATGTATGATGCTAAATATGCAGCTAGTCTTGTATTGCTACATTTATCTGCAACAATTACATTTAGTGAATCATTTATGAAGCTGTAGCCTGAGACTCAGCTGTTAGAATATCATTCCAAGTTCTTCCTTTGATATTATCGTCGTATCGCACACCTGAATCCAATTTGTATCAAATATTACTTCATGTGACATGGATTGGGAAATCTGCAGATATAAGATGTTTGTGACATATAATCCACGATATGTTTAATATACACAACGAGTTGATACTTACGCTAAACAATAATGGTTGACCACAAATAAATAGGTATAGTCCAATAATATAAAGTACACAATGGTCATAACTGTGGAAAGAAGGTCTTAAATAGTAGCGTTATTCAAATCCTGACAATAGAGTTTTTCATGCATGTATCCTATGGTAGCTGATTCACATACAAGCAAATGTTTATATTCATCCTGAAACATTTCATATCCATGTTATCAATAATATTAATTCAAGTGTTTGACATATATTCAAAATCATTTCTAATCCGTTAAGTCACTGTTATACATGTAGAACACACACACACACACACGCACACACACACACACAC
>NC_068985.1:88876660-88889654 GCF_001194135.2 Octopus bimaculoides
TATATATATATATATATATATATAGTTGCTATTATGTCACACCGTCGTGTGCTTCAATTTGGCCAACAACGTTTATATATTTTGAATAATATTACTCTTTTCTTAAATCTTCTCTTTTATTGCTGAATGTTTTATGCTGTTATTCTCGTCTATGCTTTTTCTCTTCGTTTTGTGAATGCTTGGATACATGAACTTTATACCATCAATTTCCTTTAACAAAAATCCGAGTTTTTAGTAAATCTGTACACAATAGTTCGTTGTGTCTCGGGAGATTCATACTTCAACTAAATATGCTTCAATACACGAACTCACAGAATGAATCTTGCAAACCAAATCCAAAAACGAAATACACACAATAATATACTCCACAAAGTAATAAAAAATCTATTAGGGGTTCGATAGTTACATATACTTATACATGGGTGTGGGTCAATAAATTAAATCGAAATGTTGGTTGTCCATTATTTTATAGGTTTCTCTGCAAATGTGATTTTTCTAATCATAAAGTTAACGTTATGGAAAAACATTTATAATTAGGTAAAACACAGGAAAGTGAATAAATAGGATTTACTAATATCGAAATTGGGTATTGAAACGCCCAAATGTTATGAAATTTCTCCCAATCCACCAGGAGGAGATGTGAAATGTGATATGGTGAATAATTAAAGATGCATGGATTTCGTTATGATTCTTTCAGAGAAGTAATGTGATTGAAAGATTAAAAGATTGACAAATATGAAACTTTCCAAGGAAATAAAAATGGAAGAAAACAGAAAAATGAAAGCCCAAAAAGATGAGACAAATAACGAAAGAAAGAAACGTAGCAAACTACATCTTTATCGAAATTGACTTTCAGACAAATGAGGCTTTGAATTTCGACAAAAAAAAACAAAAAAACTAAAAGTGTTTTATTTTTTAATTTTCAAAAGTGTGAACAATTTTAACAAAAGTCTATTTGATGGAAAGAGTTAACCATTTTTGTATGAGCTAAAGCATTAACTAATTGAAAATACATGACAGAAAGCTCTGATTGTTGATACTTCCTCAATAAGCTAGATTATTCCTTGCAATTTACTAGCGATTAGTTCCTCCTTAACGTGACTTGCTTAATAATCGATATTTTAAAATTGATGACAGATTTCAATGGTGTAATAATCGATTGTATAGCATCAAATGAAAAAAAAAAGAAAATTAAAAGTGTATCAGTATAGACCGCCAGAGGGCAATATATTTAAAAATAATCAATAGCGTGAATAATTAATATAGTGTGTATGGATCTGCATATTAATGAATCGAAAGACTATTGTTAATTGCGCAAAAATATGAGAAGTTCCTGTGTATTTCATTGGGGTTGTGCAGTGTCCATGTCCCGAACACCTGTCATTTATTGGTAGAAGGTAATTATAACAGGAGAGAGTTATTATATGTAATCATTTGCCGCCCAGTACCATTAATTCTTTGCGAATTTGCAAATTCAATGACAGCCATTATATAGCAAAGCTTACTTGAAATTTAGCCCTAATCTTTGTCGCTAATACGTTTTTATGGCAATACAATGCATTATGTTTTCACCATAATTAGTAAAATACTTTAATCGTAAAGCAAGGTATTGATAACGAGGAGGCCATGATATTGAATACAACCGTAGAATTTAAAAGAATAGTTCACAATCCAGCATAATGTGTTTTGGTGTCACTCTCTTAACAAAAACGATATTCACATTAATTATTGAAGCTCTCCTAAATTGCTTCCAAACCACTGGATATCGGGTTCATTCTCACCTCAACAGGAGTCTCCAAACTGTAGCATCGTGCCAGCTAATGCCTTGTGAATGGATTTAGTAGGCGGAAACTTAAAGGCGACACTCATCATCATCATCATCATTATCATCATCATCATCATCAACTTTATCATCATCCTCATCGTTTATCTACGTTCTCTATGCTTTAATGGGTTGGGCAGTTTGATTGTACACTCGTAAGCTGGGGAGCAGCACCAGGTTCCAATTTGGTTTAGCATGGTTTCTTCTACTGCTGGATACTCTTCCTAATACCAACCACTCCAAGAGTGTGCCGGATGTCTATTAGGTGCTTGTGGCACGAGTGCCAGTTCTCTAACGCCAGCATCGTTTACAACTACGATCCCACTTGGCTTGTCAGGCGTTGTCATGCACAGTACATCGCCAATGTCTGGGTCACTCGCCACTGCCTTCGTAAGGCCATACGTCCCAAGGGTGCTTTATACGTTCTACCGGCAAGTGATCCAGTTACGCTACACTGGCATCGTCCTCGATTAGAATATCGCTTCGCTTGACGAGCTTTCTCAAGTACGTCATATGGCTCAGCGTTCGAAGGGTGCTTTTTACATGCCATCGGCACATGTGCCAGCAATGTGACACTGGCATCGGTCACGACTACAATTTCACTTGGCTTGAGATGTATTGTCAAGTACAGCATACCGCAAAATGTTTCGGTCACTTGTCATTGCCTCTGTGAGGCCCAGCGTTCGAAGATCATTCTTTAACAACTCGTGTCATGTCTTCCTGGATATACCCCTTCCACAATTTCTCTCCATACGAATCAAATGACCATACCGGCGCAGTCGTCTCGCTTGCGCATCAGGTCTAATGCTTTTTATTCCCATTTTGTTAAAATCTGTAGCCCCTTATACTCTGTCTTGCAACCACACAGGCATAGCACATCCAGCAAAGCATAATAGTTTCATTCCTTTCAGGCCTCCGAATGCCCTCGGTGGTCACAGCCCATGTTTCACTGCCGTGGAGGATCGTTGTTTGAACATAGACATCATGCAATTTATCGTTCACTCTGAGGGTGAGGCTGAACTTTGACCAACCTATTCTTATTTTAGCAGCTACGCTCTCGCTGCATCCGTCGCTGCAACTGACTTGATCACCTAAGTAACGGAAGCTATCATTTACTTCTAGCTCCACACCCTCCGACATTTGACGGAGTCTATTTTTCGGTATATCTTTAGTGTTAATTCTACCTGAGCATCTTCCAGAAAAAACTGTATTCCCTGTTAAGCTTCATCTGAAATACAATATTTACATTATTTACATTTGACGGGTATTTATCCTCACTATGTTTGCTGTTAGCACAACGTTTCGGTTGATATACCCTCCAGCCTTCATCAGGTGTTTTGAGGAAATTTCGAACCTGGATTCTCATTCTTAAGGTATTTTAGATGCTATTATTATTATTATTATTATTATTATTATTATTATTATTATTATTATTATTATTATTAATATTATTATTATTATTATTATTATTATTATTTTTCAGTTCATTGCCTGAAATCGAACTTGGAATCTTGGGGTTATAATAATAATAATAATAATAATAATAATAATAATAATAATAATAATAATAATAATAATAAAAATAATAATAATAATAAAAAAAAATAATAATGATGATGATGATAATATTAGTAACGTCGAAAAATACCTTAGGAATGAGAACCCAGGCTCGAAATTTCCCCAAGACATCTTATGAAGGCTGGAGCGTATATCAGCCGAAACGTTGTTTTAACAAGAAACAAGATGGGGATAAATATTCGTCAAATGTAAATAATGTACATAATTCCCCATCTCTTAAATATAGAACTGTATTATATAAATTTCATATTTGACGACCTAAAATTAAGGAAAAAATGTCTTCAATGTCACCTCATTTTTGTCGATTAGAAACACAGCAATTCCACATTCTATTATTGGTCTATTGTTTTTCTTTTTTAATATCAAGGTTGCTACCGGTGCAATTTTTGACCAGAATGTTAATGAATTTCTTTTCAATGAAAAGCCAAATTTTTTCGAATCTTTAAATATATTAAAATAAAATATTAATATCAACGTCGATGTCACTCGCAGCCGAAAATTGCAGTTGACCTGCAGATGACCAGACACAAATTTAGTCCTCTAACTGTTAGGTCTAACATTGTGAGGCATCTTCCAAAGTTTCTTGAAAACGTCTGCGCTATCCAACTCTGTAAACCATTTTTGCTGCCAAACAAGACCATAAGATTAACACATTTAATTCTCACCCAACCTAACTCAAAACTTAATTGAAACTAAGTGCCAGGCCTTGCACCCAATCTACACCATCCAGGTCGCTGTCATCCATTCATATTCTGCCGCACTTTTAATCAAAATTTGCATAAATGTCCATCTTTTCTTCCATTTCTTCCATTTTCCTCTCCCATATCAACCTCAAACACTCCATTGCTCGCTAAATCGATTACGTCAGAACCAGCATATCAAATATTTTACCGAGATTTTCGAGAAAATTATTGCCTGGTGTACTTCCGCATCCATTCTACTGTGTTATCATTCTACCATGTGTTCATAAAATGCGTGATAAAGCTACTCTAATTATTTAATGACTGGCCATACGTTTGCATTTAGTGATGTTTAATGAGAAGGAATCAGCGGAATAATTTGCCATATTCCGAGAGATCAAAATCAACAGCAGCCGCATTCTCATTTAACTCTCTGTAATTAATACGTATGGCAGTGTTGTATCCCGAGAATTTTCCTGTCCAGAAGGAGTCATTGTATTCAATTATGTACATTTTAGATAAGATGAAATTTTAATTACTCGAAAGTCTGGCATGAATGTCTCATATAAAAGAACAACATTATACTAAATAGTTGTTCATGCTACACGCCGGTGAAGTGAATTATCATCCAATTGCATTCCAACCTTCATCGGTATACCCATATATGCAAGCATATATATATATATACATATACATATGCATATTTACACACACACACACATATATATACGCATATATATAACATTTTCAGAATATAACCAAATATGAATCATTGACGATTTGTCCCTCCGTTTACCTTTTCTATAGGACATACCGCTTTTTCTGAAGAAGAGCTTTGCTCGAAACGTCAAATCATATTTCTTTCCTTCCCTGAGCGTTTGCAAATAGGTTAAATGTAGCACGTCCTCGTGTTGCTGATTTTTTGTGTTTGTTCTTTTCCTTTTGGGGGATGTTATATATTCTTCTCAATTAGAAGTGTCTCAGTACGATGTAGGGATGAGATAATTGGAGATGAGGGAGAACAGGAATGGTAAAGTGAATAGAGGAAATGATATCAAGGCGATATCAGAGTACTGTCCTGGTATATTTGCTGCATATGAAATCATAATTTGCGAGAATCATGCCTGTTGTCCGACCTGCTGTTTTCTTTCTACATTGCTTTCTACGATTCTACGGATCCATTTTTCGTAACTGGAGCGCTGCTTTTTCATTGAAATTATAGGCGGTCGGGCTTGGGGAATAAAGTCACTTCGATTTAAGAAACATACATATATTAGTGGGAGTCAAAATATATTCCCTCTTTCGCCCAAACATATTTTGTCACGGGTGCTAAAAATTAGCACGCTTTTGGTTATGTAGAAAAGGTTTGACCATGATTGCTCCAGTTTTCGTTTTTCAAATTAAACATGGCTGCTCCGCTTGAATAGAAATGTGTGATCCGATTTCTCTGTTACCAAAGTGCGGCAGACGTTGAATTTCATAACAGAAGAGTGAATGAATGGATTGAGAATTTCAGGCAATAATGATGAACGATAAGTGAGGAGGACGCCCTTCAGCTCCTTCCAGGGACTTGCAAACTCGGGAGATAGTTCTGAGGTATCGACAAGTCCAATCGATAAGGTGGCATGCCCTCTGCAAATTAGTCATTGTTCTGCAAAGTGATATTAGTTATTAGGAGAAAATGTCGAGATCTATTATCAAAACAACTATTTTTACTGCACGAAAATGCACGAACAAACCCCGCATCTCGAAGCGTTGAAGTAATTTAAAAACTGAGTTTCGTGTCGCTGAAACAACCAGCATGATGTCTACATTTCTCCCCTTACGAGTATCACATCTTTGGACAATTCAATCTCCCTTTAAGTTCTTGACGATTTGCTACGGACGAAGAAATGCAGGAATCAATGCGCATTGGTTGCAAGACAAGCCGATGGAATAAGCAAAAATTCTGGACAGCTGCAGATGAGCATCGGAAATTAAGGTGATTATGTTGAAAAATGAAGTGTTCACCCCTGGTTTTCTTTTAAGAAATTACAGAAAGTAGAGAAGTATAATGTTCGACATACCATCGTCATATTGGATATGCATATATACATATACATACATACATATAAACTTGAACAATTGTATAAATGAATGTATGGACGTATACCTATGTTTCGTTGTCAAAATGTATAAAATTGTTAAACATAAAAGAAAAGCTTGATCAATGTTGTGTCACACATATATGAAAATTAAATCAGGCAACAACCATTAACATAATATAACGATATATCCAATCAAAAATAAATGTCTTATAATTTTTTTAGGTCAAAATCTTCACCTTGATTCTCTTTGTTTGTTCTTTGTTCAATGACATTTTCGTTTTTCATTCAGAACATATATCGATAGGTTTAGTGCTTGCTCCATCACAGATTTAATGTTCGATATATGAAATATATAATATTGTTCAGATTTTTATCTTTTATCCAATATGCAGTAAACGGGTAGAATATTATCTGAAATACTTAATTTCAAATGTTATACACTGCTTTGTTGCACATGTAGGAAGTTGAAAACATGGTATCTACCCTCCTTCTTTTTAGCCTATTTGCGCTTACACTTCATCTGGAATTATTAAATAGCAGTAATATAGCAGTTCATATGTACCCCATGTTTGTATACTACTTTAAATTAATATACAAACGGCTATATTAAAACAGCACCGCTGCTCGTCTAATATGAATTTCAAAGCAGTAGACCTACTAAAAGTATGTAAGGACTCTATTATTCTTTGAAGATACCTTGTTGATACGTAGATTGAAACATTTTATCATCTCTGATATGTGCTGGCGCTAATTGATTAAGTGTCTATAATTCTGCGTTTCAAACATCATCTAACATAAATATTAATGCAAATTCTCACATATTGAATGTGTATTAGAAATAAGAGAGACGCAGAGGAGCATAACAATTAAATTCAACAAGCAATGCGTTTGGCGTTTTAGGTGATGTTTTGTTACATTGTATTCCGTTTAGATATAGATGAAAACGAACGATGTTTCTCTCAAGTTAAAAGCATTACGATCAAATTCAATATATTCTTGCTATGCACATGTTAACGGACAATGTAAGACCAATGCCCATATTAATAGAGAAAAAGTAAAAAAAGATACAGCCAAATATTGAATTGAGCTCACTTTTTAAGATGCTATAGAAAAAGAACTTAGGAACAACATTTGAAACCATCTACAACAAATTTGTGTACCTCAGTCGTTTAATATTTTGATAAATTATTTGTAGCTCGGCGGATAAAACACTTGGCAGCAGTTTGTTCATATTTACTTTCTGAGGTCTTCTGTTTTTCATCCTTCCGAGGTCGAAAACATAGACAACAGTTAAGCAATTGGGTCGATGTAATCGTTTTCTTACCATCCGCCGAATTTGCGGTCCCTATGCCAACATTTGAAAGCAATATTTTGATAACTGATTTCAGTTACGTCGAAAAGGGATATGTGATTGTGCTAACAACTCCAAACACGAAAACCACGTAGTTATTGAGAAACAATATAATATAAGTGGAACAGGTATGTTGATATCATTTCCTTCCCTTCTAATCCGTGTTAAGAGCAAGGGCTACTAAGCTCAAGATTCCAGACCATCACCTGAATAATAATAATAATAATAATAATACTAATACTAATAATAATAATAATAATAATAATAATAATAATAATAATAATAATAATAAGAAGAAGAAGAAGAAGAAGAAGAAGAAGAAGAAGAAGAAGAAGAAGAAGAAGAAGAAGAAGAAGAAGAACAACAACAACAACAACAACAACAACAACAACTGCATCGTAAAATACCTTAGGAATGAGAACCTAGGTTCGAAATTTCCCAAGACACCTGATGAAGGCTGGAGGGTATATCAGCCGAAACGTTGCGTTAACAACAAACAAGATGAGGACAAATATCCGTCAAACATAAATAATGTAAATAATGTACATAATTCCTCATCTCTTAAATTTATAACTGCATTAAATATATTAAGATCATCTCTGTATCCAAATGGGTTCGTTGGTTGTTTAGAAAACGAAAACCTCAACAAATTCTTTCAAATTTGTATTTTTGAATATAAATGTGCAATTTGTATAAATGACACCTCTAATCCACAAATTAAAGTTAGTGTTCTGCACCAGAATTCTGTTAACGCAGCATATTCAATCAAATACTAAATGGTACCAATGCACATTTCGTATTTTATTCAAATAGAGTCACTATTATTCATTCCGTAATTCCATATTAACTCCATAATTTATTTCTCATTTCGGTCTAGGTATGGTATTCATATAATATCTGCTAAATCATCTATATCCATGTGTGTGTTTTTATCTGAAAGATTCTCAATTACTTTTACGTTCAATGTATCTGTTATAATGTAGGATGTACTCCATTGAAAGTTAATTTAATGTTTGTTAGAACTTGTGATGTTTTATAATTAGTAAGCAATACACTACACACTATAATCTGGAATCGTTGCTGATCTGCATTCGGAGTTCATAGGATGATGGGTGATAATGCCAACATGCATATCGTTTTTATATTGTCAGTAATGAAAATTTCATTCCAAAGTTTGGAGAAATCGTGCTATTGAAAGTCATGCGCAATTGAATTCAAAGATTCATTATTAGGTGATACGCATTACTAAGAATCAACAAATTGCTAATAATATTGTTATTACAAACATTAATACCATTTATAGTACTTGATGTTATATTCATTATCCTGCGAGCACTAACTTCTGATGTATTTACAGATATTGGAATATAATAAGTTAATATTTGATGATGTGTCATTGTCCATCTGTGTTATGTTCCCTGCTTTACAGTGGTGGCTCATAATAAAATGATTATTGAATGATTGTTTCTATACAAATATCCTCTATACATCCTGTATATTACAGAATTTGCAAACCAATGCGAAGAGATCTAATACTGGGAAAATAATTCCTTTTTCCAATTTATTGATTCCAATATTTATTGTTGAGATTATGTATAAAATTATCCGGATTTACACTCTTACCTGATAGAGCGGTGGATTATCAACAGGATTTGTTGTTAACGAAGTATTTTGTCTGATGTCCAAAATGTAATCCGTTGTCTTAAATTGTTCCGAATCTTGGTGGTTAATATGCAAATTCAAGTGTCATCGCAGACAAAATTTATTTTTATCACCTCACTATATTTTCTCATTTCCAAGTATCTCTGTTTGGAAAATATATGAATTGCTAACATCTCACGGATATTAATTGTATTTTAAAATGCTTCCATGTAATAGTTCTTTAGGATCGTTTAAAACGGAAGATGAAGCTACTATGATTTTATGTATTTTACCAAATATATAATCATGTGACGTGGAGAGCCAATGGCCCTGTGGTTAGGGCGGTGGACTTGCGGTCATAGTATCGCAGTTTCGATTCCGATACCGGGCTTTGTGAGTGTTTATTGAGCAAAAACACCTCAAGCTCCACGTGACTCCGTGTAATATTTGTTTTATTACACGATTGTGCAGAATTACGTCGTTTTCAGGCTTGAAAATATCAGTGATATTTTCCGCAAAATCTATGAGTCTGTATATACTCAGTTTTGGTTATAAAAGGATTAAATTCATCAAGGACAAAAAGCCTGGGTTTACACCTTCCTTCCTACTTTCTTCCCTTAAAGCACTCCAGCACTTCTAAAGTGTAACAAATTAATAGAAAAATATTAAAAGAAATAATTTGCAGATAAAAACAAATTCATCATTAAGTTTATGGTGGAACAATTTAGAAGTATTCGAAAGAATTAAGGGAATGAAAAGGAATTGAAACAGTAGATTCACGTAGTTTGACACTGCTGATTTTATCTCCCAGCAACCCAATTTATGTTAATAAAGATCATAGCGTTTTCAAAATGAATGTTGATAAAGATTATAGATTTTTGCAAAATATGATATAAATGCATTGGACATTGAGGTAATTATGAACTCAAGAAAGTCAGTGCAAGAAATTTATTACTGGTTTTCAATATTGTCATATGGGTTAAGGAAAAGGTGGATGAATTCTTTGACATGTCCTTGGAACATATGATAATACCTAGGTAAGTTATGTTAAAAGGATCTGAACACACACACACACACACACACACACACACGCACACATACACACACACACACACACACACACACACACACACAGACTCACATATGTTCTAAATTACTAAGAATAAAATGTCCTGTAATGGACTGTTGTTTATATTGTGATGATGATTGCTTGCTCTATCGAGAAATTGTAATAGTCATAAGTTAGACAGTTTTAGGAAAGATTTGATTAACGTAGCTCAGTAAATAAGACTTTGTATTATTGTAAATGTAAACATTATCGATATTAATTTTCTTCACGCAGCTTTGACTCTGGACAATGATAGTTTCCAGAATTTTCCTCAGGGCATAAGTTTAGAAAAATATTGAATATAAAATTGTGTGAAAAATATTTATTCAGTCTGGAAGAATTTCGGGTTCTATATCAGAGGTTTTAATACTGCGAAGCTAAATAGAAAACGATGCAAACAGTTTGCCAGCAAAGATCATGCAAATGTAGTGTTTTTGAGAACTGCCCACGGTAACTGTTAAGAAAAGATGATTGTATACGGAGCCAAGGTCGCGTCAGTTAGTAGAAGCATAGCCCTTCATTTGCCAGCAACAATAGAAAACGTGCTGCGTATTTGTTGAAGTTTATATGTTTCTACAATGGAGGTGATGATGATGATGGTGACGATGATGATGATGATGATGATGATGATCATCATCATCATTCATTCATTCTATTCATAGTCAGTTGTTCATTTTTAAATATTAAAGTAATTCAGACTAAAAATGTATTTAAAAAATGCACAATAGTAAACCCAAGATTTTAGTTGTTAGTGTAAGGAACTAAGAAGAGGTATTTTGAATTTTAATCATCGTATAAAAGAAGCAAAAGCAGTAAAAAATTAATGTTATTGATACACAGAAAAATATAAACAGTCCTACATACAACATGACTCACATAGTGTTTGTTTGAGACAGAAAGAAATAAACAAATGTCCAATCATTAATTATATTTGCCAATCCACAGTAGAAAATGTCTCAGTTGAAATCATTCTACAATTAACCAGAATATTAGGAATATATTGAATTCTGTATTTAAACATATTGCCAATAAATAATAACAAAAACATACCATAATATAATAAATTTTGATGATCTCAGAAAAGTGTAATATCAATTAAATTAAATTTCTGCGATGATAAATTATTTCGTTTTACATGTTTCTACTTTTAATTTCTTTTATTTTTATTTAATTCAATATGGCGACCTTTTGATTATTTTCCAATTATATACTTGAATATCTCTAGAAACAAGACATATTTGAAAATTATTTTTAAAATTTTAATTAGTATAAATATTTCCCAAATTAACGTGATGAAAATGTCAGAAAGTAAGACGCATTGCTACATGTATTTATAACATGTAACTTGCAAATTTTGTTCCTTGTTTTCAATTTCACCACTGCGCTTGAAACACGACAGAGCAATATATTTAAACATTGCCTATTCGTGACAAATGAGTCATATTTGACGGTATTTTACAGACATTTCATCTCCCATTTGAGATTCATAATAGAAATTTCCTTGTCTCATTTCCTTGTGTTATCTACTTTTAGAATACATAATTCTTTGAATAAATTGGATCATGTTAAATAATCTGTTAATGAGTGTTTTTATCATCAGATATTTGACACCCCCAAAATTGGGTGTTCCCAGTGTAGTATTTACAGAATGCATAACCTTCTAGACGTACAGAAAGAGTTGTAAAAGATAATGATTACACGCGATTATACAGATCGTGGACGCATGAAGAAAACAGACATTAAGTATGTAGTATATCACAGCTGAATTTGCGTATTTTCATATCTTTACAATACATGTATATACTATGGCAATAGAGTAGTCAGATTACCCCACGATCAAGTTTGTTCATCTTTATCTGATTCCCATCACAAAACATCTTTGCAGAGTGCATGCCATTAGCAATAAACGTATTCCCAAATGCAGGCGGTATATATTGAAGGTTATTGCAGGAAGGAGGATTCGAAAAGGTTTTGTAGAATTTCTGGAACGTACTGGTTGCGAAATGATAAAATATCAAGTTGAAATTTGTAAAATCATGGAAGCAGGAAACTGAATTATTAAGTTTTCAGCAAGACACCTCTCAGTCAGGATACCAACCATGTATGATGGCACCAGTTAGAAAACTGTGAGACCTTAGCTTCGTCTACAAAGATACAGTCAAATGTGCCTCGTAGACAGAGTTCGTGATTGACATTAACAGAAGGTATAGACAGACTTTCGAAGTTGAAAGTAAAGGGTATTTGTTAAAAGACATCGACCTGATATTATTTATTCGAATACCTGCATTCGATGAACCTGTTAAAGGCAGCTACTTTTGAATATAATAAAGGAGAGGTACAAAACCATAACGAAATACTCTTTAGCGGAGCGATTAAGACTCAAATAAACGTCAGTCATTGTAAGAAGTAAACTTGCATTAGAATCTATATGTTGCAGGCAACATTATGAAGCTTATTTTTGCCGCCAAATCGAAAATATGTAGGAAACATTCGTGACAGAATAGAGGATGAGAAGAAGCAATTCCGTAACTTATTAATGCCAGAATACAGAGTACAATATAGATCACTCTATATTTAATATATAAATTACGTCACACATGTAGGCTTTTCCACATCGAAATAATAAGCACATGAGATGAAATAGACCCTCAAAGTTTAGTGTCAGCTTTCGCTTCTGAGACCCAAATTTGTTTTGCAAGATTCGAAACCGCGTATATATATATATAT
>NC_068985.1:88889992-88897492 GCF_001194135.2 Octopus bimaculoides
TATATGTGTGTGTGTGTGTGTGTGTGTGTGTGTATGTGTGTGTGTGTGTGTATGTGTGTGAGTGTGTGTGTGTGTGTGTGTATGTGTGTGAGTGTGTGTGTGAGTGTATGTGTGTTTGTGTAAGCATACACACACATGTATATATATACATGTACACCTATATATATATATATATATATATCCAGCTATAGGTTTTATACGAGTGGGTGTTTTCTAAAGGGTGAGGTTATTATCATTGTATTATCAATTACTTTCACTCATGGATTACTTACGTGGCAAATCAGCTTGTGTTCTGATTGATTTTCTGAATCAATTTCTAACCATTTCACAAGTCAGATTCTGATGAAATAAATTATTGATTCATTTGACATCGGAGCAGCTTAGAACTATAATATACTAGACAAATCTAATTTGCTTCCGCTATAACTTGATAACTACTCGCTTATCATAGATGCAATGCACCATAAGAAATTGCTTTTGAAAATGAGGTTAAAGAGTTTGTCATTTAAGTTATCTTATTGGATACGTGCTAAGTGTAGATGATGAATATTCTACGCGCTCAAATCAAATAATAGATATTCAAATTTCATCCGTGTTTTTTTTTATGGTGGTATTTTGCATATATTTAGTATAAACTGGAATGTTTATTTGTGAACTCCCACCTGCGATGTAAATATATACATATATATAGCAGCGTCAACGTCCTGGGTGTATATGTATTTTAAATAGATAAACTGTATAAAAGAATTTTTAATTGTTTTCATAGAAAGTGCAGTTTTACATGTAAAGCAATTTTGACGTATATCAACATTTTAGGTCTACTCTTTTTCTAATATTCATAGATAGTTCGTACTGTTGAACAGAGATCGATTTAATCGTATTCATTTTCTCTTATTCTTTGTACTTTGTGCAATGTAGAAAAGCGATTCTCTGATCAACACACTCTACATAACTTTATTGATAAAGTACTTTCTAAGATAACTTCCAACAAAAAGATATATTTCTAAAACGTCAATACTGTTCTTGTGTAAAGTAACGCAAGAAACATATTTGAAAAGAGAATCAGAAATATATTGCAGTTGTTTTTGTTGCTATACTTTTTTTTGTAATTAAGGACACACAATCTCTTTAAATTTAAAAAAAAAATCAGAAAATAAAAAACATAAATCAACGATTTCTACAATAGTTTCGATTTCCAAACTTACATCAGCAGAACAAGTTCGGTCTTTAATTGTTACTAAATGCACATTGATTCTTATGTAATGTCTCTAAGAACATGAGATAAAAGTTTAAAATGTACGCAGAAATGAAGGCTGATCAGAGTATCGACAGAAATGTATACTTTCAAAATATAGCAGAGGCATGCAAGTAGCATGTTTGATGAATCGAAGGTAAAATATTGAAGATTACTGACAGAATATATTGGACGTGTAGAACTGCATTACTGTCACTGAGAAAGGTAAATATATTTTGTTCATTAAAATGTCAATTATGACATAAGCAAAAAACAAATGAATTTTTTTAAAAAATAATGTTTTGATGTAATTTCGTATAAAAGTAATCCACAGTGATATTTGCACAATTAATATATTATATATTTTATCAAAATCTTATTTGATATGTAACAAAAATATTTTCGATATGAAAGTGCAAGGACTTGAAAATGATGTAACCACACCACGAAATGTTAATGAATGCATTCAAAGCATTAAAACTGTAATGATGTCATATATATGCTACCTGTAGTTTTAACAAATGGCTGATATTGAGAAGAAAATGTTCACTATCTGGCAAATAGGTAATAATCGTTATCAAATAATCAGCGTTGTCAGATTGAGGATTCGGAGCAGTTACATGTCTCCCTTTATGCTATCAGAAATAAATCTACAATTAATACTACCACGTAAATATGATTAGTTCAAATATTAATCTATACGGAGTGGAGGTATAGTGACAGATTTATTAACAGTAGTGTGATGTTATTTAAATTATTTCCAATAAGCACCAAGTTTTAGATGTTACCCTATTATTGGGACAGTGCATTTAAAAAAAAAATTCTTATATTTTTTAAAGACATCGTAAAATTTAGTCATAAGCAATGACTAAATTCAGAGATATCAAACTATTTTGAAACAGATTTAAAAGTAAGAATATTATTACATATTTGGTCGTGGCTTCAGAAATTGAACTGTCAGTTTAATAAGGATAACAGCGTTATATGGCATATTTACATTTGGCTGGATTTGATTATATATCGATCCGAAACTACATATTGATAATAGTGACAATATTTTCTTACGTTAATTAGTTTGAGAGAGTTTTAGGAATGTAAAAGCAACAAGGAGGATACAACTTGCGTAATTGTTCTATAAATTACACTACATGCAGTAATAAAATAATGAAGATGTCGGTTGTTTGGTTTCACCAATTGCACTTTATAACGTAGAAAAGAAAATACACATTTCAATGAAATTTTGGCAGATAGAGATTTCTAATATTTTTATAAAAACAAGAAAAGAAATATGTTTATTACAAATATACAAATGATAAACTTATTTTATTTCATCTGATTTAATTTCATTTATTTTCGTCATAGAATTAGAATCCATTACATCGTTCTGTATGAGAAATATTAAATTTTATGAAAGCTGAATTACAATTAATGCATATATCCCAATTTCCTGACATTCCTTGTTTTAAAGATTATACTTTCAACGACCCAGTGTGTTAATACGTAGTGTGGATTGTGATTGAGAAAACGTTATTTCTATTTCACTTCTAATAATTCTATTATATTCATCATGAATTTCTAAGTCATTCTTATAGTATGTTTCTCTGCTTGTTTGTTTTTTTTATATCTATGTACCCTATGGCAATTTCGATTATGCTAATTATTTCCTTTCAAGATAACTTGCCTATTTCACATAAACTAACTAGGTTAATTTTTAAGTGGATTTTCATGTATGTATTTGTGTAATGTCATTTGTTAAAAGTAATTTTCTTTCTTTTCTTTTTACCATTTACAATGCGTTTCATATTTAAATACCTTTGTTTACAAACATTTCAGCTAATTTGGAAACAACTTTATCTTATAGAGCGCTTAAACAATAGGCTTATCACTATCTTAAGACTAGCGCTATATTAGGGGCTGTTTGAATTTTCTATTACCATATTATATTCAGACATCTTAATCGCTGCTTCAGAAGTTGTCTCTGTATTACCTTATCATGTTACCTTCTTCATTTTATTCTGCCAAACCCGAAGTCTTTTCATTTCTTTGCGATATCTCTTATTACACAATTGATATAAAATTAGACGGGTTTATGAACCGAAAATTGCTATTTATTCTCTAGATTAATTTAATATTTGATTACTTTGCACAGCTGTTCCAAATGAAACACGGATGCCACAAGGTATTCAGGACAAGTTAATACAATTGTTGCAGTCAACGACAAGTGAAAATTAAACACATTTTGAAAACTATGTTCCTCGTTGTCCACGCCTTGATTTCGTTTCAGTGTCATTACCAGCAGCTTCATCACCAACACAAACACCGTCATCACAATCTCCGTCTGAATGAAACTCAACATCGTTATCATCAACGCAATCAGTGTCATTATCATCATCGTAAGCGTCTTTGTCGTCGTCGTCGTCGTCGTCGTCGTCGTCGCCTTCGTCTTCTTCATTCTAATTATCGTCTAGTCAAACATGAAGAAATTCTCAATATAAGTTGATTTGTGTAGACTATCAATCAAAGAATTGCACATGACTAGATGTGTAGGAAATTAAACTGAAATCACTTCTGCCTGTTTTAAGTGTAATTTAATGTCTGGGTGAATTTACGAAGTTTACATTTGAGTCATTCTATCACGACATTCTTAAAATTAAATAAATCTGATAAAATTCAGGTCAGTAAATCTGCGTGTGAAATGTTAAACAATATATTCTATCTTTCACATCACATACGAAGAAATTCCTTTTGTGGGCCACAGTAACTTGTTATACGTTGCATATTGTGCCACAATGAAGCACGAATAATTATTAAAAGACGCATGTGATGGTCAGGTCCAAAATTCATAATTACTGAAAAATCAACTCTTTCAATGAATGTATCCTTTTCCAGTGAACATTTTTGCTAAGTCAGGTTTTCATTCAAGCGTTCCTTTTATAAACAGGAGTGTTGGGTCTCTACCTTCTCGTTTACTTTAGTTTTATTAAAATTATCCATAACGTCTGTCATCTACCACACACAAATCCAATGTTTACCATTCATGAGACACAGAATCACCAATACGAACATCTCAGTTTATATGGGTGGCAACTTGGAGACAGGGCTATCAGAGGACATGTACCGAGAGTAATGAAACTCAAACATAGAGCCAACATCATGGTGGTTGGAGTGATCACTAGTGAGGGTAAAGTTATGTCTCCATTCATCTCACACGGTCTCCGATTCAACACAGAGGACTACATCAAGTGTATGAAAGAAGTGATGTTGCCTTGGGTCAAGAAGGTGACTGAAGGAAGACCCTACGTCTGACAACGTGACAATGAACCATGCCATGCAAGAAAATCATATACTGAACATCACCCCTAAAATGTGGCCATCTAACTCACCAAACTGCAATCATTGTGATTATTATGTCGGGGAACAAGTGACCAAGAGACCAAGAAAAGAATACTCCCTGTAACACCAAAGATCAACTGAAGGTAAGGATTATGGCACCATTCACCAACTTCAAGAAGACCTGTCAGAAGAGTAGCTGGATATTCAGAAGATGTCTGGAGGCCTTGCTTGAAGTCAATGGTGATTTTATTTAATATTTTTTATTCTTTAGTATTTCAAGATATGTTAATGAAACATTGGTAAATATATTTGTTAAAATGAGATGTCAGTGTTATTTTAATTCTTGCATCATTTATACAACAGTTTATTCATCGCATTCTGTGTATATATATATATATATATATATATATATATATATATATATATATATATATATATATATATATATATATATATTTGAGTGATGTTTCTATGCCTGTTACGTTTTTATGTTCATTAGTACCTCTAAGAACGTTGGTGCAACGAAACCCAAACCAGAAACTTCCGTAATGCCAGGAAAGATCCTAAGGGGTTTATTCTTTTAAGACCCCAACTATTTTTACTGCATTGTAAACTAAACACGTGGCACGGACGAACAAATGACGAAAGCATTGTTCTAACGTCGGGAAATCACAGTCAAATCCCCTTAATATATTTTTCGCATCTCCAGCCCCCAAAGTCGCCGAATTTATTTATTTTTACATATTCCACTTCCATTGAACATACAGTGTAGTTCGTGACTGTACATGTTCAATGTTTTTACCACATTAAAATTATTTCGTGTTCTTTTCTGGACAACAGTAGCCTATGTTCAGTATATGATTTTCTTTTAATTCAAATGATCTCTTCTATTGTTACTATACTGAATAATTCTTAAGGCTAATAAAACTAACATATATATTTTTATTAAATTATGTCCGATAATATTTATTGAAACTACCTGTCTACAAAACAAAATAATAAAACCATTTTAACTACATTCTTTTTATGAAGAGACCAACGTTAGTATTTCATATAAAAGAGGCGACAGTAGGTAGATGTAATAGTGGTGGCGGTGATGATGATTGTAATAGCAGTAGTAGTTGCTACAGCTTAAACTATGGCTGTTGTTGTTGTTATTATTCTGGTTGGAATATTTAATGTCATTCTTGTCGAGGAGGATATTCTAGTGTATTATATTTTTATATCAACATTTCGCATATTATTCCAATAATAACGAAAGGAGAATGAAAGAAGAAAGTAATTATACCTTAACAAATGTTAATATATTGTGTGTGTGCGTGCGCGCGCGCGTGTCTGTGCGGTTGTGCGCGTGCGGTTGTGCTTGTGCGTGTGTGCGCGTGAGTGTCTACGTTATAGAATGTATTTCAACATATAACACAGAATCAGAGAAGCCAGAAAACAACTCAATTAATTCATTTTGTAAACAATTCCCATTATTCTATTTTTCCAAAAATTTGCAATAATTTTAATGCAAAAAAGTTTTAATATACGTATTTATTTATTTTCTATAGAAGATGACAATAATAGAGGAAAAATAAAATTCTCTACATTTTCTATTTTGAAGAGACGGAAATATCAAAGATCACAGTCAAAACATTTATTTTGAGAATGAATAAAAGAATAAAAAATTGCTGAAAAATTATCTTTAAAAGCCTCATAATGTTCCGAATACAAGACAATATTCAAAATCTAATTTGAGAAAAAAATATATATAACATTGTCAATTTTTGTTTTCATGTTTTTAATCATGTAAATGTCACTGAGATAAAGGTAACTTATAAATGTTTTGATATATGTATATAGTAAAGTAATACCCACATATGAGTGCGCAGATATTTGTGCAGTACTGTAGATATATGATTTATATATATATATATATATATACGTGTGTATGCAATTATATATAATATAGTATAATGTTTCTTTAACGTTTCTCTCGTGATGCACATTATAACCCGTTAGTATAATACAATGCACACACACTACCGTTAACGAAATATGTATAACTGATAGGAGGTCGTTGTTATTAATATTATCGTTAAACTTTGAAATATTTCGTTTTATTCTAGATGTTACACTAGAATTGATATGTATTAAGTGGTACGATATAAATTCCTCGACGTTGAAAACTTAGAATGGAGAGACAAAAAGAAACAACGCTTGAAAAACAACAGACTTTGTATATATACTGAGAGGACAGCATATCAATTATTTAGTTATTTCCTCTGTATACCTGGATGACGTAACCATATTTGTATATGCTAATTGTACAATATCTACGATCACGTTATATATTTTACCTCGATATAGCAACAGAACAAATATTTTTTGGCAGCGTGGCTGAATCCCGTGAGCAATATGAAAAATAGATTTTCTTGATATCAACTAAAACAGTAGAAAAACTTATAATCACAAAAGTAGAAAAGTCTATACCTAAAGTACATATCGGATAATGGTAAGAGAAACAAATCAAAAATATGTCCTCATTATGAGAAGAAATATATATTTATGAGAGGAATTACGAGTTTCGACTGTGTAGTGTAAACATCAAAATTTAAATGGATTATTCATTTGAATTTAGATAACCAAACATATCAAGTTCAAATTTGACCAATACTCAGACGACGTCGGCTAGAAATGTATTATTAGGATATCGAAGCTAACTTATGGGATATACCTACATTTACTACAGTACAGTCACAATACTATGTAACATGAGATTGAAATGTCTCTATAATCACAAAGCATATACGAAACTTCACAGCCTCTTCTTACTGCAAACTGACAGACAAATCTCTGAGTCTGATTTTTAAGACATATCTTTCTGTCTTTTTTTTAACAGGATCATTTATTACTATTGTATTGCGCTCAAGAATATTTACGTCTGTGAG
>NC_068985.1:88899730-88903131 GCF_001194135.2 Octopus bimaculoides
ATATATACATTTGTATGCATATACATACATACATACATACATACATACGACGTTTCTGTTAATATCTTTCACCACTTACGTCCGCTATAAGCCCACAAACTCACTCACACTCTAATCCGAACTTTTCCTGTAAATTGTCAATCACTAACTCTCTCCCCTCTGCCTCCACCGGATCTCTTGAGACGACCATGACTTCCTGATGCAGCCTTAACTCAATGCTCTCCCAACAGGGAGACTCCCTCACTCTTATACAAATCACTTTCGTCTGTGACCAATCGATTTACCATGCATCCCAGATCTGCCCCACCACTCGACCCTCCGTCACCTGCCTCTATTCCAGCTGCAGCTATCACGCCACGACACTACCCCTCCAGCGCATTATTCTTCGAGTATTGCGTCGACTCTGATTTGATACCACCAGCTATCATATCTTCCTCAATCCACACCTTCCATTACTTATGTGATCTTCTGGTTCGCACAGATACCACTAAACACCTAAAAATCCCTACCTTCCACCAGCCTCATATTTATATGAGCACAAACAAAACATTACATACATATCAACATCATATTAACTAGCCTTACGTCTGTAACGAAGGCGAGCGTTCCAGTTGATCAAATCAACGGAACATCTTGCTCGTGAAATTAACGTGCAAGTGACTGAGCACTCCGCAGACACGTAAACCCTTAACGTAATTCTAAGGGAGATTCAGTGAGACATAGATAGTGATAGGTACTAATCATTTCCAAGCTGAGTGGTCTGGCGCAAAGAAAGTAAAGTGTTTTGCTCAAGAACATAACCCATCGCCGAGAATTAAGTTTCCGATCCTATGATCGTCAGCCGACTACCCTGGCCACTGAGCTACGGTACTTCATCAACACCATATTCACACGCTTTACCGAAGATCCTTTGCTACAACGACCGACTGCTAACAGGCACACACACACACACACACTCGTTCACATACATGCAGAGCGCGCAACTAAGGGAAATCCTTTAGATTGTTCCTATAGAACTAACGTCCGTACCTATGAATACCGGAAGCGCATGTCCATTAACCCAAGGAAAATCCTTCCCACATACGTATTCACGTTCGGAGAGAAGAGCAGGTTAAACGAAAAGACCTTCCTGTGACGCTTTCTTTGACGAGCGCTAAGACCCAACATATAGGAGATGAATTTCTTGAACCCATTGCAAGCCAGTGTCTTGATGTAACAGGGGGCCGCGGTATCGAATAGCTCTTGATTCGAGGACATATTTGAAAAGCTCTTCCTTGCTCATTTTGCCAGGTTCCTGAATATGAGAGGCAGGCGACAGTAGTATGTGTGCATATAGAACACCGTATCGTTTTGTTTGTTGTAGGGCCTGTATAATTTGGATCCCAAGTCTAACGTGAGGTCTAAAAAGTTTAAGATTCCCAAGGGTGCTGGTGAGATCCTTTCTAAATCTATCAAGTGTGTGCATGTTAGCTTTTTTAGAAACGACCAGTGCCTCGTCATAGGAGAGATGAAAGAGAACCGAAGCGAGCTTCTACTTTAAGGTATCCAGGATATATAACCCAATAACGTTACATATGTCGGCACTGTTGTAGGCTTTCGCTATCACATTCATTGAGGCCGCGGAGTCGCTTTGCTTGAACGAGGTCGTTTCCTGGCGTGCATAATTACGTCTATGTCCCTATCGTTGATGTCAGCGAAGTACCTAGAAAGAAAAGTGCCTTCACTAGTAACCCTTTTTAGATAGACGGGTAAACATTGACTTCATCAAATTGGGTGAACCGTGTTTTACGTCGACCCTTTTCGGCATTAAACCAATGAAATTATTTCGTCGGTGTTGCACCATAGGCAGAGGGAAGAGGCTCTTCTTATATCGTCATTGACTTACTTTAGTAAGCATTTGCTCGCCAGACATATCTCGGAGTTTGCTGGGTTGATGAGGTGGCACATGGGGTTAGAGGAAAATTTCGGTCTATGGTCCTCGATGTTGATGAAAGTGTCCTCTTGGTTAATAGTTTTACCCTTTCGGCTATATCTAGCTGGTTTTCTATCTGTTTAGCTCCACTATTAGTGCTGTTGTATGTGTTAGGGTAAGCCAATATATCTGTGATATGTTGTCATATGCAAACTCTGTCGCATATGTGTTCATCCAACTTAAATAGTTTTTTTGTTTTGTCGGAGAAGAATAAAGACACATCGGAGATTTTATCAATCAGATGTCATCACGGAGTTTGCGCTGAAAAGAGCAAGAAGGCTTATAGAATCCTAGCATGCGAATAATGCGAATAATTCCCCTACATAATTACAAACATGCATACATACATGCATAGATACAAACATACACACCCATGTATATATATATATATATATATATATATATATATATATATATATATATATATATATTATGTGTGTGTGTCTATGTGGGTGGTGTGTCTGTCTGTGTATGTATATGTGAGCGCTGTATATAAATTACATCTGATATTATATGAATATCCATATATAAATTTCCAATTATATAACATACTCATAAAATCAAAAATGTTGCATTTAAAAATAACAACGCAACGTGTATATTCACTAATTATCTGTCTTACACCGGTTTCATAACAGAATTTTAAATAATTATATAATCTAACAATGTTCAACTACCATTTAAATATTAACTTTTTAATTAGTGTAATTCGTTCCAAGAAAATTTCAACAACACAATATTTTTATATCCATTTCATTCAATTATTTGATAATGCACTTACTTCGCAGATATATATTTAGGAATGTGTGCTTAATTACTCGTGTGCTATGAATGGAAAAAGCAATACCTCAATCACTATTCTTCAATTATATTATATAATATAAACTGAAAATTAATGCAATCACGAATTTTCGTTAATAAAGGAGTGTTATAGATTAAGTTAATATTAACTGACTGATCCTAAAGACAGGCATACATTATTTGGAACATACTCTTCTGTACACACTGAGTTGATCGCATCTGTGTCAGTTACGGAGAGTTCCAAACGCGGGCGTCAGTAACTGTGAACATGTATAGAAAATTAGATTGTTGGCATACGACTTTGGCATCAATCTGATTCTTCTAATTCTCCCTCTTTCTCTCTTTCCCACTCTCTATTTTACGCTTTATTTTACGTCATATGTAAACCAACACAAGGTTGTTTTTTTTTGAAGTGTTGAGATGTATTATAGATGTATTAGCATAAAGGGTAGAGCAATCCAATCGGATATTCGAAGCCTGTCAGTTCGATCCTCATCGCTGGTTGCCAGCAATTTTTTCTGCTCCTAAGATGGATTTTAACCTTTATATATACTGTTTAGTATTCAAGTGCTAAAAAAAAATATATAACTTTCAAGGTGTTCTACAAAACATTTCAACGCATCAAAAA
>NC_068985.1:88904045-88904631 GCF_001194135.2 Octopus bimaculoides
ACACACACACACACACACACACACACATATATATATATATATATATATATATGTATACATACACCTACACAAACATATGCAGTTATTATGTGGAGAACAGCAGATAACGACCTTTCTATTGTTGTCTGATGCACTGATAGAAAAGAAAAAACACATCCCAGCAGCATGAAGTTCATGTCATTTGATGTTTATTACGTACACATAATAATTTGTCTATTATGATATTCAGTTGAATCATAAAGGAATCATGGTCAACGAAGATATGTTATTTACATTATGAGATATTATTTGTCGCTCACTTGTTTTAGAAATGTACCTGAACTGACTGAAGAATTTCAGTAAATTTTATAAACGTGCTGTGAATCCAATGTAATTGAGTTCTCTGGATATATCCTGATATGTAGAGTTAATTTGAGAGATTGTCAGATGGAATACTATGAAAAAAAGTATTTATGCATAAAAATTTCAGGTTATCTATCTATCTATCTATCCATCTATGTATGTATGTATGTATGTATGTATGTATCTATCTATGTAGCTATCTATGTAGCTATCTCTCTCTCTCTCTCTCTCTCTCTCTCTCTCT
>NC_068985.1:88904776-88908540 GCF_001194135.2 Octopus bimaculoides
TATATATATATATATATATGCACACACTCACACACGCACACACTCACGCACACAAACACACGCACATATATATATTTATTTGTGTATTACTCAATGCACTGGGAATATTGCAGGTCCTATTGGGGACCTATTGAACGTTACGAGCATTGAATTTATTTTAACGAATCCAGTGAAAGGCGGACCTCTCCAATATATATTAACACTGTATTTGTAAATTTTTTCCTGAAAAATTTATATAAATTTAAGAACTAATATTTGTCACAAAATAATTTATAGAGAACAGATAAAACGTATCTTTCATTATAGAAATATCGATTGCATGACTGAAATGATACACCAGCAGATATATAACTAAATTCTGATAGAGCTATGTATTGTATAACAAATTCACGTTTGGTGTATTGGTAATCTGATAATTCCTAAGAACCTGCTCCCCTCGCTCTGCTATGTGCCCAATTCCAGTTCTGTATGAAGTGAAGCTTAAAGTAATTTACATTTTCCTACTCTGAGTAATTAAGCAAGTTTGAATTGCAGGAATATTTCTCCCAATAATCAGGCAATTATACGAATTATTTAACTTCTTCAGTTTAATTAAAATATTGAAGATACAATTTCCAGTGTTTTGATAAATTGTTATGTACAATTGATACAGACACACACACACACACACACACACACACACACACACACACACACACACACACACACATACATATATACAAACGCACATATATGTGTGTATGTCTGCATATATATATTATATTATATTATGTATTATAAACTAGATCCAGTAGTTTAGAAATTGCTAGTCCAACAATATACATTCAACCTGAACTCTCATCAATTAAGTGTAAGTGATATATATTAACTTAAATCTGGTACCAGGAAGAGCAGACGAATTGCCTCTAATTGGAATTAAATATTACTTTTAGATAGGATAATCTTGTGGCAATTAATAACAATTAAAGCCGAAATTGTGTAATGAAAGGTGCGCTTTATCGGGTGTGTAATAACTCGTACAATAATGCAGTATTCATTTATTTCTAGTAAGTT
Organism: Octopus bimaculoides; assembly: GCF_001194135.2. Lineage (NCBI taxonomy): Eukaryota > Metazoa > Mollusca > Cephalopoda > Octopoda > Octopodidae > Octopus > Octopus bimaculoides. Next base: position 88,905,830 of record NC_068985.1, read on the forward strand.
GTTAAACAAAAAAAGTAACGATACATAAGGACATGAAAATTCATCATCCTTTCTCTTATAGACCACAGAGGTATTCCCGCACTCAGAAACATATACACACATACATATACAATACATACATGCATATGTACATACATATAATATACATACATGTGTGTGTCAATGCGTTTATACATATATAAAATTTCGGGTCTTGTACCCAGAGTAGAAATGAATATACATGAATGCTTTTACGTTCTGAGTTCAAATTCCGCTGCGGACGACTTTGCCTTTCATCCTTTCGGGATCGATAAATTAACTACTAGTTGCATACTGGGGTTTATCCAATCGACTGGTCCCCTCCTCCCAAATTTCGGGCCTTGTGCCGAAAGTAGAAGAGAATATATACGAGGGCTGTATTATAATGGTAAGTGAATACGTTGTTTGCATACACTGCGAAGCTACATCATAAGGAGTTACTACTACATATGTAAATGTGTAACATATTGCGTATCTAATACGAACTATGGTACCAGCGAATAAGATATATTTGCATTCAACTTACCACTTCGACATATTAGTGAACAATTTCTACATAAAAACAGCATAAAACCAACTATAAGTTACAGTTTTTACTGAATTCGGGCTGTTTCACCTACTCAAATGAGTCTTATCCGAGCCGTGTTCAGCATCACTGAAGTCTAATAAACTATAAGCATTAGAAAAAAACCGATTCTGTCAGATACAGCTCCAAAAATATGTATTAATATTTAGACTTCATTCAAATTCCGCCGAGGTCGACTTTGCCTTTCATCCTTTTGGGGTCGAATTTGCTTTTTATCTTTTCGGGATCGACATTGCCTTTCATCCTTTTGGGGTCAATTTTGCTTTTCATCCTTTCGGGGTTGACTATGCCTTTCATCCTTTCGGGGTCGATATATACGTACCAGTTCAGTACTGAGCTCGGTCTAATCGACTGGTCTCCTCCCCAAAAAGTTCGGGCTGTGTGTCTAGACTAGTAAAGAATATTTAGTGTTCATTTTTTCTTTACTATTTTTTCTATAACTGGCACCAAATAATTTAAATATATTTGAGTATAATTAGATTAAAAAAAGAAAAATGCAGACCTAGCCATATACTTCTAAAGTCTTTTTAATTTTACTTAATTCAAATGTTACGAACGATCCATCAGTTCTATTGACTATCAACGGAACAGCCTGATCCGAAAATAATGTTCAAATGGCTGAACACTACATTCTTTTGTGTTCCCCTACGTAGTTCTCAAGCAGGGTCAGTGTGGCACATAATGTGAGAAGATTTCAAATATTCATATATACTTCCAGAAATGTTTTTAGTTGCTTTCACATCAGCCTCAATGAAAAGCTTTACATGATACTAACCATATTATATAAACTATAAGAAGGAATATCATAGAAATTTATATATATATGTATGTGTGTGTGTGTGTGCGTGTGTGTGTGTGTGTGTGTGTGTGTATGTGTGTGTGTGTGTGTGCGTGTGTGTGTAGTAGTGTTTTAAATTTTAACTTTATTCAGCACACATTCATTTAAAATAAACTGTAGTTTATATACAGATTAAAAACCTTGATAAAACAAGCACAGACTATAAAATATTATTTGTATTTCAAGGTAATTTAATACGTCTACTTCGGTGCAAAATATGTCTGAATATATTTTATGTATGCACGTGTGAAATTCTATCCAATTATATATAAGGAGTATATAGTATATAGTATATATATGCTTATATATGTGTGTGTGGGGGGGGGGTGAGTGTGAGCGCGAGTGCGAGTTTATACGGTATTATTCGTGTTGGTATAACAATCCATCTATTCTGTGTTGCCTAACTCATAACACAAACACCAGATAAATAGCACTCAAATTTAGGCAAAAGTCCAACGATTTTGTAGGTGGGGTTAAATCAATTACACCGAATCCAGTGATAGATAAATTCATACTAGTGTCTTACTGACATTAATCTGACATCATTTTCAAGCACTCCTACTGATTTTAATACTTTCATTCGGTCATTAGCTACATATCTTTTGATATTATCACCTGCAGCACCACAAATGTCAACACAAGCACGGACACACCTATTTATTCTTAAAATTCTCATTACGATTCATTCTTTCCCATTCGATACTTCCGGTTTCTCAATAACTAATTTCTCTGATGAAATTCTAACACCTGTGAAGGCATCGCGGGGTATTGCACAAACCAACGATTGTAAGAGAGGATAGTTAAGCAAATATGCACCTTATAATAGTATGTAGGTCCACTGACATACAATTTATTTGCCCCAATATCCACGAAAAAAACTTTTCTCATACACCAGAAAGCATGATTGACACAGAGTCATTCCATAATTGCTGCTGTGACAATTTGCACTTATCTTTCACTATCCATCTCTGTCAATACCCAATTTATTGCCATTGGCTTCAGATAAAAGAAAGAAAGGATATAGCACTATTATTCATGTAACTTCTTAGTGTATGCATAATGCCAATGTTACATGCCTTTGTTATAAGTATAGATGCTTTGTAGGATCAGCTTGCCTCTTAGCATTATGGAATTTTAAACTACGAGATTTATGAAACATGGGATTATATCCATTTTACTCTCACCGCTTCTGTTGCATGCTATTTGGTAATTGCGACAGAAGCCCTAGATTGATTATACGCACAGTTACAGTTATATATATATATATAT
>NC_068985.1:88909035-88909518 GCF_001194135.2 Octopus bimaculoides
AACGTATGTAGTATTTAATTCCTTTTGTTTATCTATGTATTGTATTATACTTTGTTCATATTATTATTGGTTTATGGGTAACATGTTGTCACATGCTGTGGTTTGTGGTTTGTTAGTGGTGTGTGTTAGTGTTCCATTCTAGTTTCCTATTCAGGCTAGGTTTCTCTTCTATTATGTGTGTAGCTTCAGTAATTTGTCTAAGTGCTGCATCATTGCTATGTGTAGATAAGATTTTAATTTCTATGTTGTTGATTGAGCCTCTATGTTCTTGCTCAGCGTGCTGGTACAGAACTGATGAGTTCTTCCATTCCTTAAGTTCTCTCCAATGTTCGTTTGACTGCTCCCCTATGCTCCTTGCTGTTTCACCTACATATGTCATTGTCTTATTTCTGCATCGTCCCTCTGTACATCTTATACTATAGACCACATTTCGGGTTTTGCAGTTCGTTTGTGGGCTAAATCTACACACGATACAGTTCCTAT
>NC_068985.1:88913228-88917002 GCF_001194135.2 Octopus bimaculoides
TATAGATATATATACGTATATACGTTCATATATGCATATAGATGTACATACTTACATAACTTCAGCTGGATTAGAGAAGAAAATAACGTTTATGAAATATATAAAAGGAATGTTGTTTCTTTCCTCAGGTTCTTAATTTATCTTCAACATTTATTTTTTATTTTTAGCAGTTTTTCATTTGCTTCTACCTCGTCTTTTCACCATGTTTTTTTTTCATTTTGTTTGTGTGTCTCTAAATACTTAATTATAAGCAATTTCGTCTGATAAAAAGTCCATTACACTGCTCCATATGTTTTTGGTTTCACTTCTCGTATTTCTTTATGGCTTTGGAAAGTTTAAGCCAACATTTTATTTTCATTTTCTTGGATATTTCATGAGCGATTTTACTTTTTCGGCGTTCATTAACGGAAAGGAACCAAGCATCCGCAGGATATTTAAAATATTTTATTTATTCATTTTGTTTTCTTCCTTCAAAACGAATAATATGGCCACACCAGATACGTGAATAACTTTTGATTTACTTATATTTCCCGATGACATAAGTAACCAAACTTGGAATAATGTCGAATGTGGAAGAATACAATAGAGATGATACATGTTCTAGTTGAACTCCTATAATTTCATTGTAAATATTACCTTTAGTCAACCTAATTACTTAGAAGGGTTAGAATGTATATTTGATGGGTTAATTCAAATATTCATTGTTTTTTACGGTACTACCGTATATTTGTTTCCTTCTGCATGCTAATGCCCAGGCTTGATGAAATTTTCGGGTAAAATCTCTTTCTCATGTTAAGTTCTGAATGAAGTACTAAGTAAAATGATATGAAAGACAACTCTTTAAAATTAACATCATTGTCCCTGAAATATGTTTTAGTTTAAGTTATATGGAGTACAACTTTAATTCAATTATACAAAATCGGTTTCCTCTGTGAATCTTTGTAATCTACGGAAAATGGGATTTAGAGAACTAAAATTAGGATGCAGAAAGAAATTCAACTTCAGAGGCGCAGTGAGAGTATTTGATGGAAGCAACAGAAAGCAACATACACAAAGTGGCAGAGGGAATCATGTTGACAGAGAAAATGGAAAATTTAAAGGGAGAGGTAGCAAATGAAACTGAAGTTATTCGAAGAGTTATACAAATGAGAAATATGTTTTATTATTTTTTAAAGATAATAAATACTTTACTTTAGAAATTTATTATTCATTTCATCATTTTGTATAAAAAGCAAGAAATGTAATAAAAGTTTTATTGAAATGTTTGTGTGCATACCCTATTGCGTGAAATAACCCATGTTGACAAAAATGTGGACCCAAAGTTGCAAGTTATATTACGCATACCATCCTACTTATTATAAGATATTAAACAATACAATTAATGTAGGTTATCTGAGTAATAAAATGTCAGTTCTTGTTTCTGATTTGTATTTTATGAATATCTGACCCGGCACCGTTTGAAAGGAATTACATATTGACTAAATCGATAAAAAAAATTGAAATTATTTTCACATTTTCTATGCTTGTATGGGTCGGTGGAAAGTTTAGTGGAAACGTATTGTGGAGTTTTTCTATACATGTCGTCTACGTTTTACTAAGGTGATGTGTGTTTCCTTTCCAACAATTATATGTATGTGTCGATAGCTTTTACTGTGAAGACAACAAAATCCTTTCATGATATGAGTTGAACACTAAACTAAGTGAATAATGATAAATTAGAAATAAAGAACATTTTTTCTTCTCTTTTTCCTCAGATAAAATATTCATGAGATTTACCATAGAATAATATGTAGATTTTCTCAAAGTTTTACTTCACATTTAATGAAATCAAGTGTTAAATAAAATTGTGTAAAATAGGAAACAACAACATTTGGAAAACATTAGAAAAATCAATAATTGCCATGTTAATACGGTATACAGTGCTCTTTAATCTGCATATGAATCCTAAGTGGCTAGTAAGCATTCTATAGAAATTGAATACACGTAAAGATGTCAGGGAACTGCATTGAAGGTGACACACCCAGAGAAATGTTTCCGTTAATTTATGTTTATAGAAATTACCGAAGAAATGATTTTTAACAACAGTTAATCTCATCTATCAATCCATTTGGTTAATGGAAGAACCGAATATTTTCTAAAATTCACATAAACCACAAAAACAGCAATAAGAGAACGGAATAAAATAGTGGAATCGTTTTCCTGTCTTTTTGTATACATCAAGTGTTATTTATCATAAATAGGATACATTTTCATTAAGATTGCAATTAAAATCAGAAAACCGAGCATGTTAACTCCATATATAAAAGTATCTCTATATTCTAAAACGAAAATAAATTTCACTTTATTTTGAAATGGAGTGACGTGTCTAGTTTTACCATTTCCTGTTTCACAATAATAGAATTCGAACGTAATGAAAATGTCCATGTAAGATAAAGATATATTTTGATAGAGAAATAAATATACACATATTAACGAAATATAATATATATATTAGAGAAATAAATATACACATAGTAACGAAATTTAAATTCTATACGCGTCTGTGTGAATGTATGCGTTCGAACTTGCATGCGTACATATTATTATTATTATTATTATTATTATTATTATTATTATTATTATTATTTTTATTATTATTATTATTATTATTATTATTATTATCCTCCTCCTCCTCCTCATCATCATCATCATCATCATCATCACCATTATTATTATTGTTATTATTATTATTATCATTATGATTATCGAGAAATATAAGGTGAATATTAGGACGAATTTATGCAGGTTGATATTCTTTTTGTCTTTCTATCTTCCTCGCTCCCTCTATCTCTCTCTTTATCTGCACATGTGCGTGAGTATAAGTTTGTATATCTGGTACATATCTGTGTGCGTGTGCTTGTGTGCGTGTGTGTTTGTGTATTTGTATACATATAGAGAGATACATAGACAGGTTGCTAGATAGAGATATAGATACAGAAGGAGAGAGAGAAAGGGGCTGAATAGCCATGTAATGTTATTTGCAGTTATGAGACCAAAGAAAAACTGCAGTATCTAAAAAAAAAGTTAAATGTCTAAATGTTTTGCCTATTTGATTTTTATGAACTCCAGTTGTCAGTGAGCCACTCGAATAAAATAGATAAATGTGATATTCACATGGCTTTCAGACAATTCTAAATGAAAATATATTTCCATTCGGTTCAATGGGCAGATAAAAATTGAATAAATGTGATCTCTGTAAAGCAAACATGACGTTTGTGAAATTTCTTCTTGTCATATATTCACCGTTTATACGATGATGTACTATTTCCGAAATTTTATTTTCACTTGCTTCACAGATATGAATATAGAAATTTGTATATTTGTATTATCAAAGATTGAGGTGTTTAAGGTTTGCAAATATACTCGCAAAGCAATTGCAAAGATTAGAATCAAATATAAACATTTAAATGCTAAGATCGCTGGGTATCGAAGGTTATATGTTTAATACATACATGCATATATACACACACACGCACATATATACATGCATACATGCATACACACACACACACACACATATATATATACATACGTATATATATATATATGCATATATGTATATATATGTATATGTATATATATATATATATGTGTATATATGTATGTGTGTATATATATACATATATATATATATATATATATATATATTATATATATATATATATATACATATATACATATAGATGCAGGAGTGGCTGCGTGGTAGAAGCTTCTCAACCACATGGTTCCTGGTTG
>NC_068985.1:88917164-88919394 GCF_001194135.2 Octopus bimaculoides
GTCTCTCTAAAGGAGACTACGGCAGCGGTACTGGAAATTAATAGTTATCGCCAAGCCAACATGGCAGTCCCAAAATTAGGACGAAAGCTGCCGTGAATTAGCTCCAAGAAGCCATCGCCTCTAGCTAGCTATGTGACACACGAAACCTGTGTCCTTTATAACCTTCGAACAGGGGAGGTCAGCAGTGTCCCCCTGCTGGTTTGGCATCTGCAGACTAGACTAGTTTCAGGGTGTTGCCCCTTGTCAATGCAGAGTAGCCAATATATATATATAAATAAAGTCAGAATATTACATAGGGTGACCAATAGTCCTAGTCTACAGTTCTGCACAGCAGCCATTGAAATTAAGAACTTGTGCTAGCGAATTGATATTTCGTCAATATTCTTGGGCGTTTTTCAATGATAGATTTACGTAACTGTCTTAGAAAGTTGTTATAGTATTGATGGTGTGGCCCTGTCGAAGATAATCACATACACTTAATTTATATTTATTTAAGTATAAATACGGGAATGTAACGGCTGTCCATGAAGGAGTGATGCTAGAGCGGTGGTATTCTGAATACATTAATTTTAACAGTAATTTTAACAGTCTTTATTGATATTTACATTATTTCATCTGACCATTCAAAAATGACGACTCTGTGCCGGTAAACCCTCATTTTACAAGGAGATATATTCATCATTGACTGCATAACATGGTGTAACATTCATACGTAATTGAAGATGTTAAGATATAGCATCCCAATAATTTAAGTTTTTTATTAAAATAGATTAACCAAAACAATAATTTACAATTGCAAGTAAATATTAATAAAAGTAAATGTAGGCAAGAATAGGAAATTTAAAGAATATAAAATTCATAAACTGTGTTCCTGAACCATTCGTCAGATAACAGCAGAAATGTTACACCTATTTTAATAATGAACATTGAATTCCAATTATTGAAAAGTAAACTGAAGCAATATTACCTGAAAGGCTGTATCTAATACTTAAGTTTGACCGCAATTTACACGTAACACTTATATCTCTATTTGCAATATCATGTAAATTCCTACGGGGTTTTGCCTAATCCCTTTCTTATATCTCTCCTACATGAGTTGCTTTTTCTTTGTCACACTTCAAATCATTGTCAGTGAAAGGAAACATCTGCGTCAAGAAAACATAATCATGCTAGACAATAGAGTATGAAGATAATACAAAGTCATTATATAGCAACTTTTAAAACTAATATTACAGCTGCTGCCTTTTATTTTGCAATACATACACTACGTCTAATAAAGTCTTATACTTTTCGGAAGTAAAAAAAACAAAAAAACTACACTAACAGAATATTATCCACACTCTTCTCTATGTACATACGTCAATATGAATCTCACTGGTTGTCTCTGTTTGCCTCCCTCCTTCACTCCTTCCTCTCTGCCTCTTTCCTGTTTATATAACTCTTACGTTTTTTTCACTCTCACTAACTATCATTTAACTAAACGAACGAGATGAAGCTAAGAGGATGAACTGAATAAACAATGAATTTTACCATGAAATTCCTCTGATCTTCAAACCACGGTTAAGAGTAAACAATGATTTCAGTTCTTTTTTTTATATCATGACTTTTTCCTGGAAAGTTCTACTCTTTCGTTGTCTCATTAAACTCTTATACTTTCCATTTTATTTTATTTATTTTCTTTCCAATCTTGAAACATTTGTTTTTTTTTTTTACTTAAATGAATGAATTATTTTGGCTAGACGTTGTACATGCACACTTCACTGGCTTTTGTTTTGTTTAACTCAACATGGTGATTTGCTCTTAAAGCCAGTTGAAGCTACTATTCATTTCGTGGGGTAGTTGTGGTGTTCATTATTTTAGCATATGGAAATGTTCGCAGTAATAGAGGTGAAAGAGTCGGAAATATAGTTTTCAATTAAGATCCCGAGTGAACCGATTCCGTATCATTGTATTATAATGTTACAAAATTCTTAATGACTCATGTATTTAAGTCTATATAGTTTATAAATTAAAGAATTATTCTACATTGGAATGGAAATTGTCAAAAATGTTGAATGTTGAGATTTGCACTTATGTAATAGGGGATTTAGTCAGATTTTCGTACTATACACCAGAAATAGTTAATGTAAACCATTTTATGAACAATTTACATAGAATCACACACGCATTTTTCTCTAACGCTTATTCACACACATATCGTTATACACATACACACACACATATTTACATA
>NC_068985.1:88919404-88926293 GCF_001194135.2 Octopus bimaculoides
TATATATACGAGTGCTACTTATATTTTATATCAAAAGAAGACCCCTAAACTCCACTAAAACAACGTCTGATATTATGTTAGTAGGGACAGTTAGTAACGCAAATATTGAATCCTAGTCGGGTAAATGAATAATGAAACGAAATAAAAAAAATATATATTATTTATAACAATTACCGCATATTCTTTCAAATAATTTGGCAAGAGACTCTAAATGTCCGTGCGTATACTATTTACAAATGGAGTAAGCTGTAATATCGACATTGCAGTTATTTTGTTTATGCAATTGTAAGTACCTCGGTTACGAAAGACCTGGTTGTAGATGTTTAAGGTACGGTTTATTACAAACAAATGTAAACCGCTGAAGTGCAGCGATTTCAACATGTGCGCTGTGTTACCTCCCTTACTTTCTGCGATGATGGATATTAAATAATTTCTTTTATGCTGAATTTTCGTTTCCTCTCTTTGAAATGTATTTTAGATGTTTATCTTGTAGAATAAATTTATGTATGGAATATTCAGTCATTATCCGATAAAATTGGGGTAAAATTGTGGATTAAAGAGAAACGTTCTTTCATGATACGTTTGAATAAACTTGAAATAAAATAACCGAGAGTTTACCGTTTTAATTCAGCGTCTTTTCTGAGTTATATTACATACTACATATAACGCATTGTTTATATATTTTTATTTGTTAGACATTTTTCATCAGGCAGTAGTTTTAATTTTGAGTGTTTATAATTTCAGATGAAATAAAAAAAAAAAAAACTTACTTGTTATGCTAGATTTTTCGATGTCAGTGAATCTTAAAATTAATTCGCGCATTAGTTGTAGCCCTTCTAAATCATTCTATGAAATAAATACTAAGCTGTGCCAAAAACATTATTCTGCTAAATTATAGAATTCACCCTGCTTAAACTCCAAATCTTGTATTTGTGCTATTTACAAATGAAATAGGCTATAATGTCAATATTGCAGTCATTTTGTGTATGCAATTCTAAGGACCAGCGATTTCAACATTTGTGCTGTGTTGTCTCCCTTACTTTCAGCGATGATGGATATTAAATCATGTCTTCTTTACTGTATTCTATTTTCGTGTTCTCACTCTATGTATTTTAGATGTTCGTCTTGCTTGCACATATATAGATTGGGTACCAGAGCTATATTAGATATATAAACACAAAATAGATTTATTCTTTAGCACATAGCTTTATGGGTACTCAAGCAAGACTTTTGGGAGACGGAGCAGGATGTATTTTTCCATGCATGACGCTAAGAAATAAGTACTATGCTGTAGAGCGGTTCTACTCAAAGTGGTGGTCCGCAAACCGGTGCCGGTCAACGAGCCATCAGCTGCCGGTACGCGCCGAGTTTCCAGACAAGAAAGAAACATTGAGGTATGCTTATAAAATGCTTATGTAAAATTGTATTACTTGTTTACAAAATGAATATAAGATAAAGTAAATTGTCAACTTTTATTATATTCATTATAAATATTTCCCGTATAAATTGATATTACCAGTCCCTAGCACATTGGAAAAAGAAACTGCTGGTTCACCATATCAGTTACTTTCAAAAGTACTGATCTATAACCAATAAACCTGTTAAAGAATATAATGTGAGAAATGTCGCCAACGAACACTGAAATAATTTCCGTTTTTATTTTAAGAAATTTTTTTTTTAGTTTATTGAATAATTGGATCTTTTTTAAAACGGGGGCCAAATTTTTCATTAACGAAACACTTTGAAACTTGGAACACTGGTAGAATGTGTCATATAAAACATCTTCTTCTCTTAGTATTCTTAAAAAAAAAAGAAATCCATAAATTATTCCATGTTAAAGTTGTCGTATTTCTGTAATTTCAACCAATCACTGACGTCCATTCAGCCGATATACATTAAGTGCCGACTACATAAACAAACGATTCTGAAACAATTAACCCTAACCCTAACCCTAACTCTAACCCTAACCCTAGGGTTAGGGTTAGGGTTAGGGTTAGGATTAGGGTTAGAGTTAGGGTTAGGGTTAAAGCAAATTTAAAATGAAAAAAAGCAAATAAAACGAAGGTATGGAGATTAAATACGCTTTACATCGTTTAATGAGCCAAAGGAGTAAATGTAAACAACTGAATACTTGTCAGTGATTGGTTGAAATTATCGAAATAAGACAATTTTTTACATGAAATAAATTCGGATACAAAAATATTTTTCTGTTCTATAACACAAAATAGATAAGTATACGAAGTTTGAAAGTCTTTCGGTACCAAAAACACTATGTAAAACATTAATGAAAAATGTGGCCCCCGTTTTAAAAAAGATCCGAATAATTCTCTGTGACACTCTTTAAATATTGTTGCAATATATGACACATACAAGATTTGCAATAATGATAATACAGTACGTAACAGTAGTAACAGTATGTAAAATAATCCTGAAAATGTCGTCTTGAGAGTGGCATTAAAGGCAGCATTTTATGTGTTTTCAAATACATAAGGTCAGAATGTTGTGACAAGAATCTTCCGAGTATTCGTATTTAAGTTATGCCATGATTGACAGACTCCAGTTTTTAATAGATACATTTCAATGTCCAGCATGTGTGTTATTTTTATGACTATTTGCTAAACAAGATTTATAGATATTTCACAGCCGATGAATTTTATCCTACATTTAACACATCCAGATTCACCAAGATGAAAATATTCGTAAAGGAAAATCGAATTAAAAGTTTGGTTTAAAGACCCAGTTATTATTTGAATAGTGTGTGTCTGAGATTCCAGTGGAAGTCGAATAAATAATATAATATGAATATAAATGATGACTGGATTAAAATATTTTGACAGCTGTGCAAAATGAAGAGAGAGAAATCGAAAATGATATGAAATAATCTTTTATTCTCTTAATTATTTTAGACTAAGTGCTGTGACAATGTTAGAATAGTGTCGATATATATGAAAATCTTCAGTGAGATTTGATTATAAAGGCGTAGGTAAATCACAATGACAAACATTTCCGACAGCAATGCGTGTCTTTCCCTCTATGTTAAGTTGTTTAAATTTGGTGGCTGAAGGTACCTTGTTGTCATCAAGAATATATTTCAACAATGGTCATGATTCTTTACAATACAAGACAATGGGCATTCAAAAGTCAAAAACTGATTGCAGAAGTTTAGTGAATAATAATTAGTTAAACGAAACTTATAAAAATTGAGATGTTGCAGACTACGAAACCAAAAATTTCATTTAACCTCCATTTTGTGTGATTATTCTTATAGAACTTGAGTGTTACCCGTACTCTGATGTGTTACTTTGAAGAGTTTTGCTACTTTAAAGAATACAAATAAATATGCCATACTTAAATTATAAGTTTTCTTATCAAATACTTTAGTGTTTATATAAAATAATGAAATTATTTGTTATTACCTTAAAGTAGTATTATATAGAGGTAATATATTTTTGATTGTGTTTTTAAAAAGAATATGTTATTGTTTTTTAAACGCTTTAAATGTAGCCGAAAGAGGACCCATCGAAAATTTCTTTCTGCAAAATTTCAAATAAAAAAGCATATTTATTCAATGAGAGTATTATAGGAATCAAAATAAGACGGGGTTACCTAACCGAGCTTATCTTTCTGTTTCTTTATGTTTATATGCCAATCAGCCCCTCTCTTTCTACCGTGCATATTAGGTGCATTCATCCTAAACATTTCATTCTGTCTTTCTGTGTATTTTACTTTCATTTGTCAAATTCACTGTTCCCTAAACAAAGCGACTGAAAAAAAAGAAAACCAACCAACACATATAGCGGCTATCGTTTTATAGAGATTGGTTATAGTATTTTTAAATGGAAACAAGTCTATACTTACTAATTAAGAGCAAGTGGATACCTTGTCGCTATTTAACAATACAAAAATCAATATTTTAGCACTGATTCAATTAACCATAGAAATAGATTTGGTGAAATAGTTTTGTGACATCTTTTGATTTCAATAGATTTGAAGAGATTTCAATAGTTTTCACAGCACATTCCTCACAACCGAATACACAAGAACATACACATACATGTACATTTATATACATGCAAATATACATACATACATACATACATATATATATATATGTATGTGTGTGTGTGTGTGTGTGTGTGCGTGTGTGTAAACGGTATATATATATATATATATATATATATATATATATATAGTTTTTATTGTACTGTTTAAAGAATGTTTGCATTACACACATTACTGTCATACCAAAGACTCTGCAATACAATAATTTGTTGAGACGTTATATATCAAATTATATTTAATATCACTAACGTTTCGAACTGGCGTACATATACTTCGATGAACGTACACATACTGCTAAGCAAATAAATATATACACTACTATATATTATTTGTCAATACAAATATTAGATGACATATACACGTTTCGACCAAAGATTGGTCCAGGCCATGTCTAACTGAATAGCCCCACTTGGTTAGAGCATATATTTAACTGGAAATTTGCTATTGCGGTATTTGATTGATATCTACTCCACATACTTAAATGTTGTCTTCAAACACGTTCAGTTATAATATATATTTGTTGTAATGTGAGGAATAATCTAGCGTCTAAATTTGGATGTCACACTCTAGAAAATACTTTCGATCAAATCTTAGCTTTTGCTCATATTTTTATTAGTGTTGATTCAAAGTTTCTCAATATTTTCGTAATTTATTTGTCACATTTTTAAGCTTACAACAAATGTAGCCCAGCATTCAAAGTAGAGGCCATCGTGTTGCACCACCTTTCTGCTACTTTTATGCCAGTTCTTTGATCCCACGCTTACACCGGCTCTTGTCCTTCGAAACGAAGACCTCGTTCACTAAAGCTTCCACCACCGCTTGCTTGGTGAAACGTTGCGAACTCTGGAAATAGGACTTGGATCGGAACAAATAGTAATCTGAGTGAACACAGTTCAAACTATATGCTGTCTGTGGAAACAGTTCGATCCTCTCAAGGTCGTTCGAATGGTAGGAGGCATTGCGTTTTCTAGCTACAGAACAGCTCATTTTATGTTAATGTCAGCTACGTTTTCGGCACAGTGGCACACATCAGCTCCAGCTACTCAGAGTACAAGTTGGCATCGATAGTTTGGTCGTTAGGAATGAAATTGTAGTGAATTACCCTCTCATGATTAAACCAGATTCAGTGCATCACCTTCTGTTCGAAACGCCCATCATTCACGATATATTCCAAACGCCGGGCCTTACATATCCACTGCTTATGGCCGTGAGGATTGTGGAAAAATATATTCCACCAATTATTACTTCTTCACGGCAAACTAAATGCTCTCCTTTTCCAGGAAGAAATGGCTGCTTCAGTGAACGAGCTTTTCACTTCGAAGGAAAATAACTGGTATTAGCATGAGATCATAGAACCAGAACTACAAGGTGGCTTCAGACAGTGCAACATGATGAACCCTACTTAGAATGCATGACTGCATATATCTATGAAACTTTCTTGAAAAAAGCAAGTAGGTTACTAAAATATAATTAAACGTATCCCAACACAGTATATTACATTCTCATTGAAAATGTGTTTTTAAATCAAAGTTGCTTGTTGGTCTCACTAAAGGTAGAGAATTTTGGTTTTCTTGGGAATGTTAGTAGTTTCTGTGATTGTATTACTTTTCAATTATTAAATGTTCGTTGTTTATGTATTACTTGAACTAATATCTTAAAAACATGCCCTTAATTTCATAACTCACATATTTTTCCGTATTCATATTAAATGTATATTTAGATGTCATGTTTTATTTAGAGTATTTTGAAAGTCGGTTCACTTTTTTCACGTATTTTTTTTTCTTTTGTCTAGACATCCTAGTTTATTTAGCGGCCATTTGGGAATATTACAGCGAAAATCTATTAATGTAGCATCTGGAATACTATTGCTTTTTAGTTTATATCTATATCCAAATCCTTTTACAATATTATTCTAATGTGTCTATTATGTATATTTTTTATTGCTTAATCTCTTCTCTCTTGTTCGACATTATTAGGCATTTGTATATTGGTTGTTAATGTAATTCAGTTATATTGAGTTATTTCACAAGTTAGTGGCTGCACGGGAAGAACTTTGCTTCCGAACCACCTCGTTTAGAGTTCAGTATCACAGCGTGGCAACTTAGAGAAGTGTTTTCTACTATCGCCACGGACCTACGAAAACCTCGTGTATATATCTATGACTCTTTCTCTTGTCTGATATATTCAGCCGCCTCCGTTTGGCCACCCGCGTTTGTGCGTTTATTACCCCGTAAGAGAACGGTGGTTCGGAAAAAAATTAACGATGGAATATGTATGTGTATTAGCAAAACTATAAATACCGAAGTTAATTCATTCGACTAAAATTCTTCCAGACAGTACTCCAGCATAGCTGCGCTCTTGAGTAAGACAACGCAAGTTTCTAAACAGTGCCTGCAATGGCATATTTTAGTAAATGGATAAAATGGAGTGTTCAAAACTGTATATAATCTGAGGCGAAGAATTTGAAGTCGCTCATGTATATTCCCTTTGGTTACTGGCGCAGGATAACGTGTTGATTAAAGGAGTTAGCGTAGGAGGATGAAAAATAAAAGAAAAGCAAATGTTAGATAAAAGGAATAGAGTGACAACATTAATCTATATCACATAACTTCATTTATATGATTATATTTACATATTTTGTGCCTACCAAAATCTTTACACAACTGAATGAATCTATATTTTGGCTTCAAATTCTGGAAGAAAGCCAGTATTTTCGTGGGAGTGGGGAAAGTCAATTTCATCGAGTTCAATTGTTAAACTTTTATCGATTTCAAAAGGCTGAATTGCAACAAACGGCAGAATTTGCACTAAGAATATATGGACGGAG
>NC_068985.1:88926303-88926860 GCF_001194135.2 Octopus bimaculoides
GTGTGTGTGTGTGTGTGTGTGTGTGTGTGTATGAAGGAGCCTGGCTCAATGGTTAGAACCTCACAAACTTCATATTGTGAGTTCGATTCCCGGACCGGGATGTGTGTTGTCTTGAGCAAAATGATTAATTTCACGCTGCTCTAGTTCACTCAGCTGTAGACGTAAGTTGCGACGTCACTATATCTATCTATCTATCTCTATATATGTGTGTGTCTCTGTATGTGTGTGTTTGTGTGTGTATATATATATATATATATTATTATTATTTACATTATTTACATTTGACGGATATTCGTCCTCATCTTGTTTGTTGTTAACACAACGTTTCGGCTGATATACCCTCCAGCCTTCGTCAGGTGTCTTGGGGAAATTTCGAACCTGGGTTCTCATTCCTATCGATGTTACTATTATTATTATTATTATTTTATTATTATTATTACTATTATTAATCAGGTCGCTGCCGTGAATCGAACTCGGAACCTTCCTCAATACCGGTTCCCATATGCTATTCATATCTGCACTCGGTCTGCTTAGGAGGTTGTTGTGTCCTAGCATAT
>NC_068985.1:88929891-88932629 GCF_001194135.2 Octopus bimaculoides
CATACCGGAGAGGAAATGGAGTGTTATCGCTCCTAAGCCAGAAACGCGTCTATGATTAACTTCGACTGGTTGGTTTTCATTGTTTTTCTTCTTGTTTTGCCTTTGTGAATTACAAGTAATGCTATCTGTTGGAGTCTCAGCTTTTTAGCTGCTATTTCTGAACTTCGGTATATGGTGAAGAGCAACTGTTTGTTGATCCCTTAATTATGTTTATATATATATATATATATATATATATATATATATCCGTGATCGAAAGTTGAACAATGAAAGTACTTCATTTGGTGAGAGATAAATATTATTTATTTAAAGGGCACAATACATGTATTAATGCGCTACTACTAGTGACAAATGTGGCGAAAACTCAAACATATTCTTCAGTTGCAAACCACATATCAAAACAAAGTAACGAAAAAAATAAAAATATAGAAGAAACACGAAAAAACTAAGACTGCATATAGAAAACTCAGAAAGTAAACAACCGAAAACGAACAACAGAAATCGGAAAACGAAAGCAGAAAAGCTAAAATAAAAAAAAAAGATATAATGTAAGAAGATAAAAGAGCTACCCTCCTTGTAACTGAAATGATAATACAGGAAAATATCAAGTCAGTCAGAAATATGTCGTATTTTCCAATTCTTCAAAATATATTTATACATATACTTGCAAAGAGTGAACATTTCTAAGCGAAATCGCTGCTTGATAAAGCTATTGAATTCGTTAAATCATATGTGGTTATTTACCTTCTTGAAATAGATTTTATCAGGCACGCGAGGAAAACAGTATTCTTCAGTAATGGATTAGCATGGGGAAGAATGTCATGTAGTGACGATCTATTTTAGGTATTTATGGGGTCATATGTTAGTGCAGGCATCTATGGACTGCAGCAACGACTTATTAACATCTTTATAGTTAACTTCAATTTTGTAAGAATATATGGTTTTGGAGTGATAGGGATTCTGTCTTATTCGCTCCGTTTTCAGCTATTCTTCATTTCCGCCTGTATCTCATTAAATATTTTTCCAAACTTATTCTACTTTTGCGGAAATATTGAAACAGAAAGATTAGGATTTTGATATGTCCTTTTGTCTACAAATCAGTATTTTTCTGTAGACTTATTTGCTATTTTCCTTGCTCGTTCTTTGTTTCTTTCCTTATCTTTTAGTGTGTCACGTAGTTTTGTGTATCTTCTTCTTCTTCTTCTTCTTCTTCTTTTGAAAATTTAAACTCTGTCTTCTCTTTTATATATATACATACACACACGCACAAACACACATACACAAACGCGCACATACGCGCGGGCATACAAACATATATATTTATATTTAAAAAAGAAAACAAGAGAAACTCCTATTTCACCTCAGATTAAAATGTGCACTTAGAAGTGCTCAGGTAATTCAGACATGTGACATATGATAAATATACAAGTGAGGATAACACCAGATAATTCAGTCCACACAAACAATAATCCAACTCGCTTTCATCAATAGAATTGATATAGATGAATCACCAGAAGCACACACTTTTTATAAACAATACATTAAAATACATAAATACATAAAAAATATATATAAATATATAGATATATTAAAAATACAGATATACATAACTAGGCACAGGAGTGGCTGTGTATAGGCGCAGGTGTGGCGGTGTGGTAAGTAGCTTGCGTACCGAAAGGACGTGTTTATTGTCGCTCCGGTTTCACGTCGCTGAATGCCAGCGTGGTGAATTTTTGACGTACAACTACAGGTAGGACTTTTGTGTTTTTTGGGATTTAGTGGGGGTTTGTTGCTCGTGTTTATTTATGTTTATGTCGAGCAAGGAGTCTCCACTGAATTCCACGCATGTGTCTGCCTGTGAACTTAGTTTGTAAAAGTTTGTTGTTTTCAAGCCATGATTTGAAAACTACAAATAAATATTGTGAAATCTGTTTAAAAAAGAAAAGGAATTTATTGTTTTCAAACCAAGTTTTGAAAGCTAATAAATTTGAAGAAAAGTCTTCTTCTTGCTTTGAACTACACCACGTGGAACGACGCAAAGGATTTAATTTTTACAAGCAAAGTGACGATTGCAGCGGAGCCTGGATCAAATGGGGCCGGAGTACCGTTGTGGCCTGA
Organism: Octopus bimaculoides; assembly: GCF_001194135.2. Classification (NCBI taxonomy): domain Eukaryota; kingdom Metazoa; phylum Mollusca; class Cephalopoda; order Octopoda; family Octopodidae; genus Octopus; species Octopus bimaculoides. The sequence continues at coordinate 88,932,010 of NC_068985.1, forward strand.
AAATTTGTTATTCTGCCTGGAACTTTATATTTTATTTATTCTTTCTGAACTGTTGTATTTCGTTTCTCCTTTTATGAACTGTTTTTAGTACGAACTGTTAATTTTATTTCTTCCGCTTGTTTTAACTGTTTTCTCTTTTTGCCTGTTTTTAAAATTTTCATTGTTTAATTTTTATGTGGACATTTTTATCATGGCAGAGAACATAAAGAAAAATAAGGCCACTGCTGTGGAGTGGGAGATTATCCCACCCAAGAAGTGGTTAAATGATTTCAGGGAAAGAACGGTGGTGTTGCGGACCTACGCTAGGTTACTCGACATCATTACGGTATTTCCCAAAGTGGAAATTGAAAAAGAGTTAGCAGAATATCTGCCAACTATTAAGTTTATGGTAAGGGGGGTAAAATACGCGACGGTTTGGTTGCTATTTGACACCCCTGAGGTGGCTCGCAAGTTTGCGAGCCAGCCCTTAGAAGGGGAAAAAATTCTGTTTCTTCCCACATATTTACTAGAGCTTGGATCTGTGAGCGGCCACCCGGTATAGAACCTGATTGGATAGAATATACTATACGACGGGGGCTGGGGGGCAGTGGAGCCAAGCTCTTAAATGTGAAAATGTTACC
>NC_068985.1:88933284-88934151 GCF_001194135.2 Octopus bimaculoides
GTACTAAGGATCCGGACTGGCCTCCGCAGGTGTCTACGGCGGTCGCGTCAAGTAGGCACTTAAGTGCGTTGGTGAATTCCCTCCCCTTCTGTGAATTCAGTATTGAAAAGTGGCCCGACCCAGACCCATCGTTTTGCTTGAGAGAAGCGAAGGCGATATCGGGCGAAAAAACCTAAGAGGACGAGTGCCTCATATTGTGTAATGAAAAATCGTAAGAAGCAAATGCCTTAATTTATGACTTTTTATGTACGAGGTTCATAGCCTCCATGTGAAAATTTAATTTTATAAAGAACAGTGTTATAGAGAAGCAAAGTTTGGCGGGCGGCTTTTGCCTTCTCTCATTATATCATCATATTTATCATCCATTTCATCTCATTAATGTTTTTGTCCAGCCTGTAGCTACACTCTGTGTACTGCCTTTACGCAAGATTGAAATGAAATAAAGTAGCTTGCTTACCAACCACATGGTTCCGGGTTCAGTGCAACTGCGTGGTGCTTTGGGCAAGTGTCTTCTACTATAGCATCGGCAGATCAAAGACGTGTGAGTGGATTTGGCAGACGGAAACTGAAAGAAGCCCGTCATATATATATTCATATATGTGTGCATTTGTGTGTGTAAGTGTGTGTGTCTGTGTTTGTCTCACTAACATCGCTTGACATCCGATGCTAGTGTGTTTACGTCCCCGTATCTTAGCGGTTCGGCAAAGACACTGATAGGATTACAAAGAATAACTCTTAGGATAGATTTGCTCGACTAATGGCGGTACCCCTGGCATGGTCGCACTCAAATAATTGAATCAAATATATGAATAAATACATTAAAATTATATATGGTATCTGATACGTTGAATATTAAAAGGATATAAG
>NC_068985.1:88935044-88935600 GCF_001194135.2 Octopus bimaculoides
TATATATATATATATATATATATATATATATATATATTTGTATTTGTATGTATGTGAATTTGTGTATGCATATGAATATGTATATATATATCCATATACCTACATGTGGATCCAAATATCTCTATATGTCTATACAGCTTCAAATTGTCCTGCATAGATTAGTAACCGTTGCAATCGCAGCTCTATTATAATACTGATGCAGTTTCTTCGGGGTCTTCAATTTAACATGCTGTGATTCAACTCATTAAAGCTTTTCGTTTATTTACTCTGCGTTGTATGAATCAGTCTTGTTCGTTAATTTTGACATGAATTTAAGTATTTATTGGATAATCACTAATAGCCACTTATTTCAAAATATTCTGTCCTTATATGTTTATTATTCATTTATATTGAGCAAAGGCAAATTTCCTCATTTTCAAGCTTCTGAAGGTTTGTTCTTCTCTAAAATGTGTTATCTTATCCTTAGATGTAAAAATGTGTGGGTATATATGTGTGTGTATATATGTGTGTGTGTACATATATATATATATATATGTATATATATATATATATATAT